>NC_044499.1:53007922-53032922 GCF_902362185.1 Chanos chanos | reverse complement strand
TGTGTGTGTGTGTTTGTTGTGTTTTCTTCAATATTACAGTTGTATAATATTGTAGGATTTAAATGACATTAATATTTATCATTTATAATATTTTTATACAGTTATGATCATTTATCATTATGATCTTTTAAAATAAACAAACACTACACTACCACTTCATGTGACACTCCAGAATGTAGTGCGTATTTATTCATACTTTTTTGTACAGTGAACAAAAAGAGCAATATGAGAAGATAATAGCTGATGGAGACTGTGATAAGTGAGCAGTAGTTTTACATACACTGCTTATGGGTTATCCCATCTGAAACCAGGCAAGCAGGTGTGTGAGAATCAGTCAGTTTTATTTTTATACATATGGATAAATATTAAAATACCTGGACAGAGCAGACACAGCCACTGTAGCCTTCACTCCTGTCTGCTACTGTACACGCGTGTTACACTGAACCATTAAAGCCACTGTAGCCTTCACTCCTGTCTGCTACTGCACACATGTGTTACACTGAACCATTAAAGCCACTGTAGCCTTCACTCCTGTCTGCTACTGCACACGTGTGTTACACTGAACCATTAAAGCCACTGTAGCCTTCACTCCTGTCTGCTACTGTACACGCGTGTTACACTGAACCATTAAAGCCACTGTAGCCTTCACTCCTGTCTGCTACTGTACACGCGTTACACTGAACCATTAAAGCAGGAGCAGAGGTGATGGCTCAAGGTACTTGTTGGTTGTTAGAAAAAACTCAGGATTCCAAGAAATAAAGTCAGAATTCCAAGAAATAAAGTTAGAATTGCGAGAAATAAATTCGGAATTCCAAGAAATGAAGTCCGAATTCCAAGAAATGAAGTGGAAATTAAGTGCACTTTTTTCTCTTTTTTAATGTGGCAGAAATGGGCTTCCCCAGATCTCTGTGTGTGCACACGGCCCTGCAGTCTCATGCCCTTTTATGGGGGGGGGGGGTTGTTTACTTGTGCTAATTAGGAACAACTGGCACATGCTTTCCATTTACAAGGACAACAGGATTCATCATTATAAGAACAAAGGTATGAACAATTCTGCAGTTTAAGAACAGGTCATGAATCTGACGGGCAGACTTTTTCTCAAGAACAAATTTAAGATATTAGTGGATGAGGCCCAATGAGGACAGGCATGTCATTACTTTTCTTTTCCATTGCACCATTTGTTCATTCAGAGCGAGACCTGGAGGTTGGAGCCCTGCTGCTTAGCAAAATGCAAAAACTCTGTTTAACAACAGCCCAGAATATTATGGTCTGCGCCGACGGGCTTCTTGCCTGTGAGACGTCATGGAGGTTGTGGGAGAGACTCTGAGGCTAACACCACACTTTAGTCTTTCTCCAGTGTTACATCTTCAGTAAAATTCTAAGTTCCAAGAACAGTCTCGATGAGTCTGATGCAGTATACATTTATTGCATGTATTTAAAGCATACAACAAACGGAGCTGGCCCCGGGAGTGGCTGAATCTAATACAGAAAATCACATACTTATATCTAACATCTTATCAATATGCTAAACCTACGCATCCAATAAGCACATGACATGGTTGTATGGTAACACCCCTTACATCGTCCGTTTTGCATGGTCCAACCCCATCGCTTCCAGAACTTTCCCTGAATTTTCCCACTATTTCTCAAGTTTTCCTTTTCTGATAAATAAAAAAATAATATTCAACCATGTCCTCATATTACCTCAGATACTCTACACTTAATGCAGGTGTTATCTTTCAAGCGACGGGGCTAGTCCATGCAAGGCGGATACTGATGCAACTACATCCTGGCCATTACTTATGCTTTCCTGTCACTGTGACCTAGAATTTCCCTTTTCATATTGCCTTCATATCTTCATGACCTTGCATTTTCCCTTTTTGGTATACAGAGGCCCCTCTTCTGTTGGCCCCGGCATTCAGAGGCCTTCTTCCATTTTTCCAACAAAGTATCCATAATCACCCATTTACAACACAAATGAACTCAGATCAGGAATGAGACTTCTTCAGCTCTTTGAGAAGCAGAAAAGTCATGATGGACTATCCATTAACATGCAACTCCTTTCAAATGTAAAGGTTTGTTGAGAGATATCCATTTGTGATGCATTGATTTACAGTTCACACAGGGACTTTTGGCTCTACTCTGCAGTTTTGCAGCTCAGAGCCTCAAATGAAAGCCTTTTACGTGTTCAAGCCTTTATTGACTGGCATGTAGACCAAACTGGAGACACAGGGAGATCAATTAACACAGAGGGAGATTTTCATCATTTGAGTCTGAGCAGCCCAGTGGGCTCAGTGGCCGAATACCATCCACACACAGTCCCTGGCACAGCCTGGCACAGCCTGGCACAGTCTGGCACAGCCTGGCACAGCCCACATCAGGGCCGGTCGACACAGGGAAGCACGGGAACAACCTGAACATTGGGCAGCAGCTAGAACACGGAAGAACAACTAGAACACGGAAGAACAGCTAGAACATGGGAGAGCAGCTAGAACATGAGAGGACAGCTAGAACATGGGAGAACAGCTAGAACATGGGAGAACAGCTAGAACATGGAAATGGATGGAACAGTGGAATTCTGTGAATGAAAGTGTTGGTAAAAAACAACACCTCAGTTATATCATGTACATACAGAGGGATTTGCTCGTTCTCTCCCTCTCTCTCTATTTCTCTCTGTCTCTTTCTCTCTGTCTCTCTCTCGCTGTCTGTTTCTCTCTCCCTCTCTCTCTCTCTCTCCCTCCCTCTCTCTCTGTGTGTGTCATGTAGAGGTCTGAGTGAGAGCCTGGTTCCTTTGGTGACATTGTGATCAGTTTTTGCTCTCTGGAGGCCGACTCTTCCATTGATTTATGAATGAGATGACTGTTAATTCAGCCACTTCCCAGAAAATTTATTCTAGACCTTACTGCTTTGACTGTCACTCGGTCCATGGTTCGGATTAATGATACCATAAACACGTCGGAGGAAAGTTTTGACAAAGGTCTTAGTTGTGGCAAAGTCATTGTTAGTATGAGAGAAACAGGAGCAGGGCGATCAGGTAAACAGCACCAGAGCCCATCACCAATCTGTGACTTTGACCTGTGTCTGCTACTGTGTCACAGTGACTTTCTCATGCCCTCTGTCCTCACTATGCATGTAAAACAACAAACACTCATACTACTACACCCTAAAACCAAACACAGTCTTATCACCACATTCATACTACTACACCCTAAAACCAAACACAGTCTTATCACCACACTCATACTACTGCCCCTAAAACCAAATACACACCTAACACCACACTCGTACTACTACACCTAAAACCAAACACAGTCTTATCACCACACTCATACTACTACACCCTAAAACCAAACACAGTCTTATCACCACACTCATACTACTACACCTAAAACCAAATACAGTCTTATCACCACACTCATACTACTGCCCCTAAAACCAAATACACACCTAACACCACACTCATACTACTACACCTAAAACCAAACACAGTCTTATCACCACACTCATACTACTACACACTAAAACCAAATACAGTCTTATCACCACACTCATACTACTACACCTAAAACCAAATACAGTCTTATCACCACACTCATACTACTGCCCCTAAAACCAAATACACACCTAACACCACACTCATACTACTACACCCTAAAACCAAACACAGTCTTACCACCACACTCATACTACTACACCCTAAAACCAAACACAGTCTTATCACCACATTCATACTACTACACCCTAAAACCAAATACAGTCTTATCACCACACTCATACTACTACACCCTAAAACCAAATACAGTCTTATCACCACACTCATACTACTACACCTAAAACCAAACACAGTCTTATCACCACACTCATACTACTACACCCTAAAACCAAATACAGTCTTATCACCACACTCATACTACTACACCTAAAACCAAATACACACCTAACACCACACTCATACTACTACACCCTAAAACCAAACACAGTCTTACCACCACACTCATACTACTACACCTAAAACCAAATACAGTCTTATCACCACACTCATACTACTGCCCCTAAAACCAAATACAGTCTTATCACCACACTCATACTACTGCCCCTAAAACCAAATACAGTCTTATCACCACACTCATACTACTACGCCCTAAAACCAAATACAGTCTTATCACCACACTCATACTACTACACCCTAAAACCAAATACAGTCTTATCACCACACTCATACTACTACACCTAAAACCAAATACACACCTAACACCACACTCATACTACTACACCCTAAAACCAAACACAGTCTTATCACCACATTCATACTACTACACCCTAAAACCAAATACAGTCTTATCACCACACTCATACTACTACACCCTAAAACCAAAACAGTCTTATCACCACACTCATACTACTACACCTAAAACCAAATACACACCTAACACCACACTCATACTACTACACCCTAAAACCAAACACAGTCTTACCACCACACTCATACTACTACACCCTAAAACCAAACACAGTCTTATCACCACACTCATACTACTGCCCCTAAAACCAAACACAGTCTTATCACCACACTCATACTACTACACCCTAAAACCAAACACAGTCTTATCACCACACTCATACTACTACACCTAAAACCAAATACACACCTAACACCACACTCATACTACTACACCCTAAAACCAAATACAGTCTTATCACCACACTCATACTACTGCCCCTAAAACCAAATACACACCTAACACCACACTCATACTACTACACCCTAAAACCAAATACACACCTAACACCACACTCATACTACTACACCTAAAACCAAACACAGTCTTATCACCACACTCATACTACTGCCCCTAAAACCAAACACAGACCTAACGCCACACTCATACTACTACACCTAAAACCAAACACAGTCTTATCACCACACTCATACTACTACACCTAAAACCAAATACACACCTAACACCACACTCATACTACTACACCTAAAACCAAATACACACCTAACACCACACTCATACTACTACACCCTAAAACCAAATACACACCTAACACCACACTCATACTACTACACCTAAAACCAAATACACACCTAACACCACACTCATACTACTACACCTAAAACCAAATACACACCTAACACCACACTCATACTACTACACCCTAAAACCAAATACACACCTAACACCACACTCATACTACTACACCTAAAACCAAATACAGTCTTATCACCACACTCATACTACTACACCCTAAAACCAAACACAGACCTAACGCCACACTCATACTACTACACCTAAAACCAAACACAGTCTTATCACCACACTCATACTACTACACCTAAAACCAAATACACACCTAACACCACACTCATACTACTACACCTAAAACCAAATACACACCTAACACCACACTCATACTACTACACCCTAAAACCAAATACACACCTAACACCACACTCATACTACTACACCCTAAAACCAAATACACACCTAACACCACACTCATACTACTACACCTAAAACCAAATACAGTCTTATCACCACACTCATACTACTACACCCTAAAACCAAATACAGTCTTATCACCACACTCATACTACTACACCCTAAAACCAAACACAGTCTTATCACCACACTCATACTACTGCCCCTAAAACCAAACACAGACCTAACGCCACACTCATACTACTACACCTAAAACCAAACACAGTCTTATCACCACACTCATACTACTGCCCCTAAAACCAAATACACACCTAACACCACACTCATACTACTACACCCTAAAACCAAATACAGTCTTATCACCACACTCATACTACTACACCTAAAACCAAACACAGTCTTATCACCACATTCATACTACTACACCCTAAAACCAAATACAGTCTTATCACCACACTCATACTACTACACCTAAAACCAAACACAGTCTTATCACCACACTCATACTACTTCCCCTAAAACCAAACACAGACCTAACGCCACACTCATACTACTACACCTAAAACCAAACACAGTCTTATCACCACACTCATACTACTGCCCCTAAAACCAAATACACACCTAACACCACACTCATACTACTACACCCTAAAACCAAATACACACCTAACACCACACTCATACTACTACACCCTAAAACCAAATACACACCTAACACCACACTCATACTACTACACCCTAGAACCAAATACAATCTTATCACCACACTCATACTACTACACCTAAAACCAAATACACACCTAACACCACACTCATACTACTACACCTAAAACCAAATACACACCTAACAGCACACTCATACTACTACACCTAAAACCAAATACACACCTAACACCACACTCATACTACTACACCCTAAAACCAAATACACACCTAACACCACACTCATACTACTACACCCTAAAACCAAATACACACCTAACACCACACTCATACTACTACACCCTAAAACCAAATACACACCTAACACCACACTCATACTACTACACCTAAAACCAAATACAGTCTTATCACCACACTCATACTACTACACCTAAAACCAAATACAGTCTTATCACCACACTCATACTACTACACCCTAAAACCAAATACAGTCTTATCACCACACTCATACTACTACACCTAAAACCAAATACAGTCTTATCACCACACTCATACTACTACACCTAAAACCAAACACAGTCTTATCACCACACTCATACTACTACACCTAAAACCAAACACAGTCTTACCACCACACTCATACTACTACCTAAAACCAAATACAGTCTTATCACCACACTCATACTACTACACCCTAAAACCAAATACAGTCTTATCACCACACTCATACTACTACACCTAGAACCAAATACAATCTTATCACCACACTCATACTACTACACCTAAAACCAAATACACACCTAACACCACACTCATACTACTACACCTAAAACCAAATACACACCTAACACCACACTCATACTACTACACCCTAAAACCAAATACACACCTAACACCACACTCATACTACTACACCCTAAAACCAAACACAGACCTAACGCAGGCTCAGGACAAGCTGCTGAGCGCAGGTTTAGTCAGAGTGAAATTTAAGGACAGACTAAAACATGCGGTGAATGTTAGTTCCAGTCTCCAGTCTTCATTAGTTCCAGTGTAAGCGCTGTGTGCAGCTCTGGGAATAAACCGTTTACTTTTCAAACATCACTGTCGCATGTGACCACTCAGCTCACATAATGAATACATGTCAAAAAACAATATATACACTCACTGGTAGTGCCAATGAGACCAATGAGATGAAAGCCTGAACAGAAACAGACCAATGAGATGAAAGATTGAATAGGAACAGATAAATAAAAATGGAAAAGCTAGACGCTTTTATTTCAGCAGTGTAGCTCACAACAAACCATAAACTACAACACATAAAACTCATTAGATTTGAGACTTAAGAATTTAATTTTAAAGTATTCCAGTAGAATTTCATTTTAACCTATTCCAGTAGGTGGCGCCATAATGTAAATGGGTCAGAATTCCTCAGAAACCATCAAACCTCTTGAATGGGGCTGCCTATCGGTCATTATAACTCAGTCCTTTCAAAGACAGAGATTCTTCTTGACTCTTATTTCTTTTTTCTCCTTTTCTGTAACTCTTTTGCCTGATCCACAGACGGAGGGCAGATCTGTTACAAAAGCTTTCTGCTGACAAAAGACATGTTGAGCTGATGGGTGTGGAGTCACATCAAAAAGCCAAAAAGAGACTCTGCCAAGAGTGTCTCAGATTCTTTAAACGTCACAATGGCGCAGCAGTGCCCCTGAGCCCAACAACACAAGACTGCCCCCCCCCCCCCGCCCCCCCGCCCCGTGTGCTACATTATACACTTCAGACTTTCAGACAATGCCTAAAGGCCAAAGAGATGCTCTTTTTCAATTTTAAGCTACTTTTCAATCAGTTATTTAACTTAAAAAACGCACTCACTTTGTGTGGTAGTTAAATTCATATGCTTACTCTGTCTGCAAAATATGTTTTTATAAGATAAAGTCCTCCCTAAGACAAATCTGAAGAAATCTCTGGGAATTTGAATGTGTGTATCCAGGTTGGATGTGTCTATCCAGGTTGAATGAAGGTGATTTAGCTGCTTACTAATAAATGAGTGAGCAGACATTAGACTGCATGTTCTTGTGGAAATGTCACTTTGATCTCAGTGTCTTACTCAGCAGTCAACACATTTTTAAAGCCAGCATTCACTCTGATCTCTGGTCTGTCCCTGAGAGAAACACATTTTTAAAGCCAGCATTCACTCTGATCTCTGGTCTGTCCCTGAGAGAAAGTGGAACCTGAGATTAGTTTGTGTTATAATTCCTTTGTAGTAGAGCCTGTTACAGTGGTCACTGTGGGGGAAGAACAGGGGTTTGTCTGTGGATCAAACCCATACACAGAGCAGGCATCTGTGGATGCTTTCAGGTAGGGCTGGGCAATAAAACAATAACAATAATTACTCCAATGTAATTTTCCTCGATAGAAATATAACAGGGGCGGCACGGAGGTCCAGTGGGTTGCGCTGTCGCCTCACACCAAGACGGTCCCGGGTCCGATTCCCGGCTGGTCGGCCGGGTCCTTTCTGTGTGGAGTTTGCATGTCCTCCCTGTGTCTGCGTGGGTTTCCTCCGGGAGGTCCGGAGGAAGCTTTTGCCCTATGAGCGCTGGGATAATTAGGATAAGCGGCTTTGATAATGAGTGAGTGAGTGAGTGAGTGCGAGAGAAATATAAGAAAGGTTCAATAAATGTTTGATATAATTAATTTCTGTGCTTAGCTAGCATGCACAGAAATGAATCCTGAACTGCCAATCATGTCACAGGAGTAGAGGTATACATTGCATACATTAGGTTGCACGTGAGTGGTATAAATTCAGATCAGCACATGGTGTTGTTTACAAACACAGTGGCTGACAGGCTTGGAGTTGGAACAGAGTAAGCAAAATAAGCGAAAAAGCAGTGCCCATGACCAGCTCAAAGGACGGAGACATCGTCGACAATTAAGGTCACTCAACTTCAGTAGTTTGGAGATATTTTGGTCATTTACAATCCGACAAAAAACAGAGCAGCATGCACTGCAAACTGTGCCAAAGATTCATGACATCAAAAACAGGCAACACCACAAACCTGTTTATTCATCTGAAATAACATCATCCGTTAGAACACACAAAGTAAGAAATTACAGTCCCAAACGAGTGTTCTTCGTGGACCCTCAACAAACACCAGGCCAGTGCCCCGTGCAACTACCCAGCAGCAAACGATCACATCAGCATCGTGCCTTACGATACAGAAATGAAAAGACACAAAGACGTCTCAAATGCAACTGCGTATTGCACTGCAAAAGACATGCTTCCCCTTCACACTTAATTTCTCTATTAAAATATTTGTTTTGTTGAGGAAAAAGGACTGAAAAAGGATTTTACTTCATTTTACTTATGCATATTTTAATGTTGAAAAAAGATTTTATCATTATGATTGTTTTGAATGTTCTACCTCAGATTTGTGAAATGTTCCACTGTTTAGCAAGTGTTTGTCGTGTTCCAACCATAAACAATAGTTTAAAACCACAGTCAACCATCTGGTTTCTTCAACTTTCACTCAGGAGCAAAAATCAGCCTTTAAACTTGAAAGAAATAATGATTTGACATTTATCGTGATTATTATCGATATCGACTGATTTGAACATTTTTATCGTGATAACATTTTTGGCCATATCGGAAAGCCCTAATGGAAGACATTTGGTAAAAAGTAGTGTGCACAGTAGAAGGGTCTGTGGGGCAAAATTCTGTTCATAACTTTGTGAAATGTTGCAAAATATAGTCTAGAGTTCTTAGTGCTTAGAAATATATGCTCTGTGTTATTCTGGATTATGAAACAGAACATATATTTCTATTCCATTCTGTAGCATGAACTACTGTGCATTGCACACAGAATATTTGTTATTAAAACTTCAGATCTCATGTAAATGGCCACAAAATAAATTGTTTAGAATTACACTGATTTCTAAGGCCAGTCGTCATGGCCACGGAGCAGGCAGGAAGGACAAGAGAATGAGAATCAGGTTCCAATCTCCACCGTGTGTGGTGCGTCTCTCAGTGTTTCAGCTGTAAGACCACAAAGAATGTGAACCTTTCGTCTGCCCTGTCACAGAGGGAGTTTCTGACACTGTTCTGCCTCACATACCACCACTCCCACACCACTCTCTCTGCTATCATTTGTCTTTCTATTTTGATGCTTCCACAGGTCCAGTGAGCCTGTGAGTCTGAGGTGGAATATGTCTAGTTGCAGCTGTGTGGTGTTAAGTCTCTGTTCATCAGTCCCACAGTAGAGCAGTAAGCAGACTCACACACACAGCCCGGTGCTTTGGCAGTGCAGAGATGAGAGTGAATGATTCTTTGTGGATCTGAATGGAATCAGTCTTTTATTGAGGGAGTGCTGTCCAGAGCCATAAAAAACCACGTTCACAAACCCAGCTGTGAATGATTACTGAAGGATGCTGGGATATGCCCAATGCACTTTCCCAGTACAGTCTTTTTTAGGTAAATTGCACTGGACTCAGGATGGGGGAGTGTAAATGCATAACAGCTAATGATTTGGTTCCACTCTAGATTAATATGGCTTTCTGTTCTGCTTCCAAATATGGAGATAATTCGGCTAAGTGCATTCTCTCTCTTTCTCTCTCTCTTTCTCTCTCTCTCTCTCTCTCTCTCGCTCTCTCTCTCTAAAGTATCAGTGATATATAGCACCTGCAGTCCATTGGCACAGCCAGGCATCAGAAAGGTTTTAATGTTACAGAGGCCAAAAATCAGGACTAAGGCCCTGTTAGATATGGTCTCCCTGTCCTGCTATACGAACAGGGATCAACAGATGACTCTAGGTTTGGTCTGACGGTGAGATCAGGAGGCCATATTGATGACAGGCCTGGAGAATAAGGCAACTGCAGCCTGAGCTGGTCACCTTTCACTTATTTATTGATTAAAGGGCAGCACAAGGAACGACCAATATATGTAGAAACTTCATTATGGATCCAGTCTCCAAGCTCTTCTACCAGACCTTCAGCTCTTCCCAAACACCCCCACCACAGGTCAAACCCAGCAAGAAACAGGGGGGGCCCTGACCCTGTTCAGTCCCACCAGTCTGGGTATCAGACCCAAAGAGGCAGTAGGGGTATTCTTCAGTAAGCACTCCAGTGAGTACTCAGAGAATTTTCTCAAAGCAGTCTTTAGCTTGATAGTTGAGATGGCACTGTGTGTGCCGTGTGTGTATATGGTTGAGATGGCACTGTGTGTGCCGTGTGTGTATGTGGTTGAGATGGCACTGTGTGTGCCGTGTGTGTATATGGTTGAGATGGCACTGTGTGTGCCGTGTGTGTATGTGGTTGAGATGGCACTGTGTGTGCCGTGTGTGTATGTGGTTGAGATGGCACTGTGTGTGCCGTGTGTGTATGTGGTTGAAATGGCACTGTGTGTGCTGTGTGTCTATATTCTATATGGCTGAGATGACAATAAAGAGAATTTCATTTCAATTTCAGTCCATCTATACTTTTCCATCAGTTCTTCCAAATTTGGTACCATCACAGGATCCAAGGTTGTAGTTCTATGGTCAAAAATCTACTGAAGAGGAATAAGCACCAGTCCCTGGCCACAGGCTGTGTGAAACACAGCAGAGCAGCGGCGGTAAAGGAGAGGGGTAAGGGACGCTGGGTAAGGGAGAGGAGGATGCTGGGTGAAGGAGAGGGGGATGCTGGGTAAGGGAGAGAGGGATGCTGGGTAAGGGAGAGGAGGATGCTGGGTAAGGGAGAGGGGAATGCTGGGTGAAGGAGAGGGGAATGCTGGGTAAAGCAGAGGGGGATGCTGGGTAAAGGAGAGGAGGATGCTGGGTAAGGGAGAGGAGGATGCTGGGTAAGGGAGAGGGGGATGCTGGGTGAAGGAGAGGAGGATGCTGGGATACATGAGAAACAGACCCTTGAGAAACATAATCACTTGAGCTGAGACTTCCTGAGCTCTTTAATGTACCATGGCTAATGTCTGTAAGTCCCCAAAGGCTATGGAACCTTTCATTCCCTCGCTCATGAAACCAGCAGAACCAGAACCCTACAGGACTTACCAGACAAAATGGGCGCCAGTCGGAATATGTCTGAAAGACGGCTGTTCACTGGCTCATATGGAGAATCTTCCAGTAAATCATTGCCTGAAAAATAAACAAGAAGAAAAATGATTGCACTTGATATGACAACACTGTCAATAAATACGATTATTTACCTTGTTCATAACTGCACATACTGATCAAAGAAGTTTGTTCATGTCTGTTTTTCTCTTGCACTGTGAATCTCTGGGTTTTGAAAGCACTAACACACAGTCTCTCCCCTCACTAACACACAGTCTCTTCCCTTACTAACACAGTCTCTCCCCTCACTAACACAGTCTCTCTCCTCACTAACACAGTCTCTCCTCTCACTAACACACAGTCTCTCCCCTCACTAATACAGTCTCTCCCCTCACTAACACACAGTCTCTCCCCTCACTAACACAGTCTCTCCCCTCACTAACACACAGTCTCTCCCCTCATTAACACAGTCTCTCTCCTCACTAACACACAGTCTCTCCCCTCACTAACACACAGTCTCTTCCCTTACTAACACACAGTCTCTCCCCTCACTAACACACAGTCTCTCCCCTCACTCACACACAGTCTCTCCCCTCATTAACACACAGTCTCTCCCCTCACTAACACACAGTCTCTCCCCTCATTAACACACAGTCTCTCCCCTCACTACCACAGTCTCTCCCCTCACTAACACACAGTCTCTCCCCTCACTAACACAGTCTCTCCCCTCACTAACACACAGTCTCTCCCCTCACTCACACACAGTCTCTCCCCTCACTAACACAGTCTCTCTCCTCACTAACACAGTCTCTCCCCTCACTCACACACAGTCTCTCCCCTCACTCACACACAGTCTCTCCCCTCACTAACACACAGTCTCTCCCCTCACTCACACACAGTCTCTCCCCTCACTAACACACAGTCTCTCCCCTCACTAACACACAGTCTCTCCCCTCACTCACACACAGTCTCTCTCCTCACTAACACAGTCTCTCCTCTCACTAACACACAGTCTCTCCCCTCACTAACACACAGTCTCTCCCCTCACTAACACAGTCTCTCCCCTCACTACCACAGTCTCTCCCCTCACTCACACACAGTCTCTCCCCTCACTAACACACAGTCTCTCCCCTCACTAACACAGTCTCTCTCCTCACTCACACAGTCTCTCTCCTCACTAACACACAGTCTCTCCCCTCACTCACACACAGTCTCTCCCCTCACTAACACACAGTCTCTCCCCTCACTCACACACAGTCTCATATTCAAGTTACAGTATATTTGATTATGACCCCCCCCAAACACACACACACACACACACACACACACACACATACACACACACACAAAATACCATTGACTTCACAACAAGGCAGGCAGTATCTTGTTCTCTTTGTCTTCTTAGGTCGATTAATAAAGAAAGGACCTCTCTAAGTCCAGATCTGCTGAGCTGTTTGGCAAACTTTATTAATTACTACATGCAGTCAGAGGCCAATGCCAGGAAAAGAGCCAAGATAAAAAAAAAAAAAAACTCTGGCCAAAACGAGCCAGACAGTATGTGGGCTATGATGCACATAATTACACCGATTCCCGGTGGTGACATAATTATACTGATTCCCGACGGTGACGGCGTCTCAGAAACACAGCTGATGAACGCCGTGCTTCACTGGTTTCCTTTAGGAAACGATATTACACACAGAAGTGCCTACCCTGTAAACTCTGGTAGATACTCCAGAAGATGCGCAGACAGTTCTTCTCTTTCTTCATCCCTCTCCTACATTTACAGTTATAAAGAGGACTCTGTTTCATCGCCTCTATGGCACTTCGGCATTCATCTTGCGCCTCTGGCTCCGCCAGCATGCTGAAATTACTTGTTTTCCCGGCGACACATTGTCTCATGGTTCGGTACTTGGCGCTGCAGTCGCTGTACTTCCCCAAGCACTGCTCGTGCGCCTTCACGCAGTCCAGTCGACCGGACCGCGAGGACACTGCCTCGTGCGCCTGTGAGAAATACACGAGATCTGTAGAGGGGGAAAGAACCAGCATTATAATATATATAATATAACACTCAAGGTCAGGGACAGAAAGAATAAATAAAAGAAAGATTTTACGCAGGCAAGCAAAATTTATGTGCGACACGCTCGAAAACATATTTATAGACAAGACTACAGCAGTTGAGTAGCCCCAACGAGGCAGATGATGGAAACACAAATAACAAATGGATTTGCTACTGGATACATGCCATGAGTGAAAACCAGACAGCATTGGCATCTAGGCGACCCTAAAAGTGTTGTCTAATAGAAAGTCTAGTATCACAGGCCGGGGGTTTTGTTTGTCTTCATTAAGATCTTTCGGCAGGAATTGTATTTATTACGGTGTGCTTCACTAAGTCAGATGTGGTTTTGCGGATTGTTTTTCAAGGACTCTATCAAATGTCACAAATCTGACCAATATACGTTAAAAAAAATTTAAACCATCAAAGAAGTCATCAGAATGAATATAGTTACAGGCTACAACACTAACAGCTCTATCAGAAACAGATCCTTGAGAGGACAAATTCCATCATTATGCGCGCAGCACTCAAATCAGTTGCACCCATTTGTATATATATATATATATGTGTGTGTGTGTGTGCGTGTGTGTGTAAAGACTGATATATTATCGTTAATTAATTCGAGGACATTTCAATATATACATTTCTGAGAGCAGGTTTACAGGTTTACAAACAGTAATATAAATGGCAGCGATAATTCTGACGAACCTATGCGCTCAAACTTACCCAAGACAGGCAACATCATGCAAAAAGTTGCGAGAATCATCATCTTCTGTTTTAGCTGCTTGTAGCGACAGTGGAGTGTCTTTAAAGAGTACAGTCCGTTACAATTCCGGTTTTCCCAATAAATCCTGCGCGCTCTGACCGCGCATCATTCACGAACAAACGGTAACGCATTGTCTATACATCCACACACTCGTATGACGAGGACTCCCCAACAACCGCTGTCTTCTGGACACACCCCACGCCAAACAAGTACAAAATCGCGTCCCCAGTTAAGTTTAGAAAAATTCCCTCGCAGGAATATATGGCATCAAAACGTAAAGGTAGAAAAATGTTAACTATTTTGTCTTTTCCGTTTGATGTCGTTTATCTTACAAAACTCCGAGTATTACTAATTTTCTCATAAAGATGCAATCCTCAGTAAAGTTTCTTTAGTGTCACTTAAGGTGTGCACCTTTGCTCTTGCTTTTAGAGAAAGTTCATTGTCCTGTGAGACGCCTGCTAGAGTAACACTGTGCGCAGTCTGCTCCTGTAGTGGAGCTGGCGATGCACTCACAGGAGAGGTGCGTTAAGAGAGAGAATCACATGTCGGGAAAAGCCTTTGTAGGCACGAATATGGACAGTCTCCTCGGTCATCTCATAAAACTGGACTGAATTCAAAGCTCAAATTCAGCGTAAAATTGCCAGACAAACCCCAGCAAAATAATTTAAAAATGCTCCGATGTGCTTTTGTCCAGTAGATCGACACAACTGGAAGCGTTCGCTTCTACATGCCGTTGTTGAAGTGTCGTATGGATAGATCAATCTACAAATCAAACGACAAAAACTCTCTGCGTAAAACAACTGACGTCACCTAAGCGAAACTGACGGGGGGTGGCTACTCTTAAATGACCGCAGGTAATTAAACCGTTGGGAAGGCGCATGAGAGCAACAGCGTTTCTTTAAATACTCAAAGTCCAAAGATCGTGTGCGTGGTTTGAGCCAACCCAGCTCGACAAAACGCCCGTTATAGTAAACTTTGTCAATGAACATTACGTTTATTTGTAGCGTAACCCAGATTTGAGAGAATAAAACCCCACTTAGACACTGGTTTAATTAAGCCTTTTTAATGTGATTTGAATGTGATCTCGCAACTCTGGGTTGATACCAACAATTGAAGTGTAATGTACTGTCTGTTCTGCTCATTGTTATTCATTTGGTAAAATGACAGGGAACCGCATTCCGTCATACGACTGCAGTTTTGTGGCGTTAATGTCCGGTACACGTCACCAAGGTCGGCATCACAACCGCACTTCACTCTGCTCTCAGTAGGGCTAAACTGACGGCAGCAGATTGGTTTAATAAAGACTAGCACGTTTTTATAAGTTATCTGACAAACACTAGTAAACTTATGAAATATCAAATTTTTCGTGTTAAAAAAACATTGAAACGGTAGACTCTGACATTTCTAAGAGACGAAGCAAGTAGTTGTTAATGAGTCGGTAAACATTCACAAGATTATTCAGACACGTTTACCACAAACAGGTAAAGAAAAAGCAAAGAGATAATAGTGTGATCCCATGAGGCTGTGATGAGTCCTCAAAATTGTGCATACTATTTTCAAACACACTTTAAATACACAGTAGATAAACATATGCGTATCACGTTCCGCAGTCGAATTTGAGGACTAGGCACGTGGTGCGTGATTTCGTACGCAGCGTCCTTCTGCTAACCCAGTTTCCGGTAAATATAATTTTCAAACAAGCGTTTCCCTATTTGCAGTATGACTCCTAAACCTGTTACTCTATAGAAACAAGTGCAATAGCGTCACCTGGTTGCTATAATGCTGCAAAACAATCGATGGGATAAAACAGACCATTTGGAGTGCCAGAATCATTTCATTCCATTTCATGCTGTTCGTGTCTAACGTAACAGTGTCAGACTGTCACACATACGCTCGACAGGCATGTCCTTTTAATGGTCTCTGGCTCAGGACTGGCTCGTTGGGCAGTGTGTCAGTAGGTTACGCCTATCTCTTTGGTCTTTGGAAACGTTGTGCTTGTTGTCGGTTTGCACGTGGCATGTGTATCTAGACAGCTCATGCCTCGCGATCCAAATGTTCCTTATGGACTATAATAACACGCTGTTATATTAATAGGTCTCTCAAGGAGGTGTCGGTTGGTTTGTGGGTGATGCTGCTACGAGGTGCTTTGATGCATTCCCAATGTCAAGTATTGAAGCATGTTTTATCTATGGGCCTATATTTTAGCTCTTACGCATTGTTGATAACCTAGTTTATCTTATTGTTGTGTAAACAGATTTGGATTAAAGGGAAGATAACCAACAAGATTTGTGACACAGTCACAGATATGCACCATGGTTTTAGTTTATAAAATGACATTGGGACTGCGTTACATGCACACACACTGTCCTGTGTATGGTTATCTGCAGGCCACACCAGGGAACTGGATTTAGGACTGATCCTCGCTGCTTCAGGAGGTAACCTTCTATACTGATACCCTGGCAGTAGTGGTAGTTGCATGAGAGTGTATTCTCCCTGAGGCAGAATGAAATTGATAAGTGCATCAGTAATGCAGAGTTTTGCCTGAGGAATATTGTATTTCCTGCGGTCGGATTAATTCCCTTTTTCCTCCCTGCTGTCAGCTGCTGTTTCGCTTTTTCTTTGCTTTGTCTTCCTCGTTGCTTTGTCTCTTTTGTGATCGTTGTCTGTTTTCTTGTTTTCGGTTTTGTTTGTAGGCTTCGTGGTGAGCTGTTGGACTTGGCATTTGGGCCGTGTTCTGCTGGGTTCTGTACTTTAATTGAAGGAGCAGTGTCTGGAGTATTTACCACACATGACTGGTTGTCCCCTGCTCATTATCTTACTGTGAGATTTAAAATCTTGACCTGTGAATTACTTGTGTAATCGCTGTAGAAGGCCCCCTGCTGATGCGGCCGGTGGGAGTGCATTCCTGCCACAAATCTAATGAGTGTTTTTCTCATTGAATATTGAATTTTAATAACTGACACCCAGTAATGAAGAGAATCAGTTTTCATACCCATGTCCACACTTGCTTTACTCCACTGATGAAAAGACTTGTGACGGGTTCTTTACTTAAAGACTGCTTAGTACAAGAGGCGATTTCTCTGGGCGAGATTCATAGGGTAGCGTGGTCTAGTGTAGCTTACAGCGCCATCTGTTGGTTGGTTGCACGTACAGAACGGGGCTTTCCTAGACCCCACATCAAATAGCCACCCCTGTGTGCACAGAAAAAGGCCAAGATCAAAGACATTGGTCTCTGGCATGGTGGACTACACGTCAGTCACAGAGAAGTACCAGAGGTTCATTGCCTTATTGAATCACTAACAGTTATCTCAGTCCTGTTTTGTTCACCTTGAATCTTAGGAAAGGGTTCCTGTGGTATTTCCCCATTACCCATGGGTTAAATGTCATTCTGATTTCTCCGACTGAGTAAAAGCTCCAAAAGGAGGCAGAGCAGTTTGTTCCTAAGTTTGATTCTGTTGACCTCTGACCTCTGAACTCCAAGACTTCACTCCCTGCTTAGAGCAGTCATTCAACAACCTGTCAACAATTTTTATTGCTCAGCCAAAGATCAATTTTCTGCATGTTTTATGAAATTTTGGGATATGTAACACAGTTATAATTCAGAATCAATAGAACTTTATAGCATGGCATGCTAATATATTTTTCTGGCTTGTGTGATTACATTTCAACACCGGGCCTGATTAGAAAATCAATATCAAATCGATATCCTCCATCAGTTAGGCTTGTAAATGTCTTTAATGATGGAAGCCAATCTAGGAAATGAAGTCAGTAATTTGCCAAGTGGAACAGAAACCTTCTGAGAGAGGAAAAATGAGGTAAAATTCAGTCTGTCGTAGGCAAAGCCTGTGTGATGAGTCTTAAACCACACCTGTCTGCCAACCGTTTATAAAGGATTTGTTCTGCCAGAGGGTTTCATTTGACTGCTCTCAAAACTTCTATTCTTCTGTATGATAAACATGGTCGTTCTGTTTGCATGAATATGTTCTAGACTGTTCTAGACATGTTCCGTCACAGCCTCATTCATACGTGACTGCGTAACTGCACAAACACGCAACAGACCAGCCCTCTTCACCCAGCCTGATGTTACCTCACCCAGCTGTCATATTATGTCAAAATATTATTATTTACTATATTATATCCTATAGGAGCTTTCCATGATTGTGATATAGACTATGGGGAATCTGCTACACATATATACAGTATATATACTATACATACATAATTCAGCACAATGTATAATATATTTCAGTTATGTGTCATTTACTCAAGGCTTGTCAATGTGTTCTCTGGGAGTAAATAATTAATAATAAAGATTAACAAGATAATGTAATTAATATAATAAGTATTTAATATGTGCGATGTGTGTAATAAATATTTAAAAATATAATAAGTGTTTAATAAATGTAATGAGTGTTTGCAAGTGACATGCTGAAAACAGAATGGCTGTTTATAAACATAAGGAAAATAATCAGTCTAATTAAAAGGCAAAATGGACATGCTTCAAACAAAGTGGATCAATTCTAAGTTTGAGGGTAAAATCAATTGTCAATTTCCGCTGGGTAACATTAGTGTTTGATGGCGGATGTTTTCCGGCTGCAGTGATGTATGTAAACCCCGGCTCTTAGGTTAAGTGTGGTCGGGGTGATAGGTTGGCTCAAGGTAATTTATGTGTTTGTTGTGAAGCCGCCAACATAATGATTAAAATAGTTTATACAGATTAAAGAAAGCTCTTATACTGTGGATCATCCCAGATCTCGAACCAACGGCTGTGTGTGTGTGAGTGTGTGTGTGCGTGCGTCCATGTGTGTGTGTGAGTGTGTGTGTGTGCGTGCGTCCATGTGTGTGTGTGTGTGTGTGCGTGCGTGCATACATATATGTGTGTGTGCGTGTGTGTGTGTGTGCGCGTGTGGTTTTTCTGAAGGTGGAGGCTGACAGGTCTCTGCTGCTGGGTTTTGGTCTCATTAAACAGAGTGCCTGTCCCTGGTTCCCTTTAACTCCTCATAAAAAGAAAATCAATGGTACATTTGTGGCAGCGTATACAGTGTGTCGTTCACAGTCATTCAGACAGATGCGGACATTCAGACATTCAGATCCCAATAATCTTTGCCCTGATAGGAGGCTGCAGGTGACAGCGTAGACGGACAGACATCCTCAGCCCTAACGCCGTTTCTGTCTCTCTGAAATGCACACAGGAGAAGTAAGCAGCTCTCCGGCCTGACTGATGAAGTGTCATTTGATCTTTACCATCTGTATAAAGAATCGATTGCTCTCTTCTAAGGAAAGATAAAGGTGTAAGCAGAGCTGGCTTCCCATGGCTCATGTTCTATCTACAGGACGAGTTCCTTTCAGAACAAAACAGGGAAATTCACTCATATCCTCTTTCACAAGACGGATGTAGCCTTATCAATATTAATAAATGCCTTCTTTTTGTGTAAAGCCATTGTATGTAATTCGTGTAATTAAGTCAAATGTTCAGTAATTGCAGCCTTTGATTGTGTCAGCTCACCTCCCAATCAACCTTTGGCATCCCTGTGTCACAGAACATTATTTACCCAAACTCTCAGTGATTTACATTTACAGTGAAAGAGCAATAATAATGAAAAAGCCCCGCTGAAGCCTAGTGTCATATCACACATGCTGATAGAAATCATCCTTTATTCTAGTGTCTCCCTTCAGCCCACCCATTAAACACTGCAGAGGTAAAACGCCTGTGTGAAGAGACACCGTCAGAACACACACACGCCAAACAGAATTCACTGATAAACCTGCTCAAGTTTACAACAGAATTCACTGATAAACCTGCCCAAGTTTACAACAGAATTCACTGATAAACCTGCTCAAGTTTACAACAGAATTCACTGATAAACCTGCCCAAGTTTACAGCAGAATTCACTGATAAACCTGCCCAAGTTGACTCTGCTCCGCTGTAGCCCACGGCTGGCTCGTGTATAAATATTGTCCTGTACCATCAAGATCCACTCTCACTGATAAGGAACGCAGTGACCATGCCAAGTTCGCCACCCAGTGGTGACTTTTACACTTACATTATGTTGAGGAGGACAGACATGTTTATCCATACATTATAGAGATCAACATCTTGAGCTGATTATTCTCCTGTTTTATTGGCTGAGTTGGGTTTGTCTATGCCCCTCCCCGTCCTTTGAGTGAAACAGGAACAGACATTTAATCATGTTGTGGCTATGGAATCAGTCCAGAGTATAACACTGACTCTACAGAACAATAACATGTAACAATAATCACACCTGGTCTCTGTGTCTCTGTCTCTCTCTCTCTCTCTCACCTGGTCTGTCTATCCATCTGGCCTTCTGTCTGTCTGTCTGTCTGTCTGTCTCGCTCTCTCTCTCTCTCTCTCAGAGCATATTATTACAGCAGGTGGCCAAAAGAGGGCAGTGTTGTACAGCATGGCAAATGAGATTCTTGTTCCTGGCGCTGAGTTTCTTGTCTGTAAACTCTGTCATGAGGAGACATCTCCCATTTGAGCATATTCGCTGTCTGTCCAGAGTGGCTTTTTTAAATAATGTTTGCCACTATTTGCTCTCTGCTTGAAGTCAAAGGCAAGTGGGTGACATTGAGCTGTTTGCACATTTGATGGTAGGGAGTCATTTGTTTGTTCTCAGAGGCCCGTTAGAGTCGCTGTCAAGTCAAAATAAAATGAGAGGTGTGGCCTGAATCCCCAGTGCAGCTGTATGTATAACGCCATCCTGCTGGAGGAGGCCTCCCGGACTGCTGGAGGTTTCAGTCTGAATGTTATTACAGACGCACACTGAATAATTAAGTTAAATTTGGGCATTGACAAGTCTTCAGAGGACGGGGGTTAAGGGTGGGGGGCTCAGAGCTTTGAAAACCATTTTTATGGCAGACGAGGCTTTTTTTTCCCTCCGTTTTTTCCCTCCGTTTTGCTCTCTCTCTCCCTCAGCCCTCCTCTCTGCATTCACTCCACACTTCCAATTATCTCTGATGGGACTGCACACGTAGTATGACACACAAGGGCAAACTGCAGCTCCCCACTGGAAACAACACCCCCCCACCCCCCCACCCCCCTCCCGCCAATCCCAATGCATTCTGGGACTGGTTTGTATTTGCTCTGTCACCTTCCTCACCGTCCAGAACGATCGGGTAAATCGTGTAATGAGTGCTGGACAGAGTGCGAGAGGGGTGACATGTGACTGGTGTCTGAAAAGCAAAGGCATATTAATGTCTCCTACATAAGAAAAGGGCCCTAGCTACTCTGTGAGTGTTGCTGGAGTGTTGATGGAGTGTTGCTGGAGTGTTACTGGAGTGGTACTCCTCTACGTGAGGTGGGATTGGTTTGCTAGGGCCCTATGGTGGAGTCCAAAGACAGCTGTTGTGTATTTGATGCTGTGCGGTGTGCGGTGTGCAATGTGTGTCAGTGTGCAGTGTGGGGTTAGTGTGTGGTCAGTGTGCAGTGTGCAATGTACGGGGAGTGTGCAGTCAGTGTGTAGTGTGCGGTCAGTGTGTGGTCAGTGTGTGGTGTGCGGTCAGTGTGCGGTATGCGGTCAGTGTGCAGTATGCAGTCAGTGTGTAGTGTGCGATTAGTGTGCTGTATGTGGTCAGTGTGCGGTATGCAGTCAGTGTGCGGTATGCAGTCAGTGTGTGGTATGTGTGTGGTGTGCGGTCAGTGTGCAGTATGCGGTCAGTGTGTAGTGTGCGGTCAGTGTGCAGTATGCAGTCAGTGTGCGGTCAGTGTGCAGTATGCAGTGCGGTCAGTGTGCAGTATGCAGTCAGTGTGCGGTCAGTGTGCAGTATGCAGTCAGTGTGCGGTGTGCAGTCAGTGTGCGGTCAGTGTGCAGTATGCAGTCAGTGTGCGGTCAGTGTGCAGTGTGCGGTCAGTGTGCAGTGTGCGGTCAGTGTGCGGTATGCAGTCAGTGTGCGGTCAGTGTGCGGTATGCAGTCAGTGTGTGGTCAGTGTGTGGTGTGCGGTCAGTGTGCGGTATGCAGTCAGTGTGTGGTCAGTGTGTGGTGTGCGGTCAGTATGCAGTCAGTGTGTGGTCAGTGTGTAGTGTGCGGTCAGTGTACAGTATGCAGTCAGTGTGTGGTCAGTGTGCAGTATGCAGTCAGTGTGTGGTCAGTGTGTAGTGTGCGGTCAGTGTGCAGTATGCAGTCAGTGTGTGGTCAGTGTGTAGTGTGCGGTCAGTGTGCGGTATGCAGTCAGTGTGTGGTCAGTGTGCAGTATGCAGTCAGTGTGCAGTCAGTGTGCAGTGTGCGGTCAGTGTGTAGTGTGCGGTCAGTGTGCAGTATGCAGTCAGTGTGTGGTCAGTGTGTAGTGTGCGGTCAGTGTACAGTATGCGGTCAGTGTGTGGTCAGTGTGCAGTGTGCGGTCAGTGTGCAGTATGCAGTCAGTGTGTGGTCAGTGTGTGGTGTGTGGTCAGTGTGCAGTGTGCGGTCAGTGTGCAGTATGCAGTCAGTGTGTGGTCAGTGTGTAGTGTGCGGTCAGTGTACAGTATGCTGTCAGTGTGTGGTCAGTGTGCGGTCAGTGTGCAGTGTGCGGTCAGTGTGCAGTATGCAGTCAGTGTGTGGTCAGTGTGTGGTGTGTGGTCAGTGTGCGGTATGCGGTCAGTGTGCAGTATGCAGTCAGTGTGTGGTCAGTGTGTAGTGTGCGGTCAGTGTGTGGTCAGTGTGCGGTCAGTGTGCGGTCAGTGTACTGAGGTCTGGGCAAGGACCCTCTCTGGTCTTAGGCTAACACCCGCCTGCCAATATGACCAGGGTGATTGGCACTCGAAACAAAATAAGTCAGAAAATGGAAAAGGGAGAGGAGGAGACTGAGCGCTCCCCTGTACCTGCTGCAGTGAGACAACAGGCACAGGAGGGGGTCTGTGCGACTGTCAGCAGGAGTGTGCGGGAGGGGGGGCTGCAGGGGTGCCAATAAGGTTTTACTCAAAGCTTCTTCACTTGTAAATGTCAGCATCTGACTGGCCTGTCTGCCTGTCAAAGCTTTGCCGTGAAATGTTCTTTCACCAGACGACCCTCTCCTGTGCGGCTCGATGTTCATCAGCTCGGTGCTGTGTTTGCGGACCTGTCGGTGGAAGACATGTCTTTTGCTACTTGGCGGGAGGCCGGCACCAGCGCCATGTATGTCTCTCAGCGGGAGATAAACCAGCAAAACAACCCTCAGCTAACTTAGGATCCGCAGACACTACCGATTTCTCACACTGGCACCAAACTCCTCTGTCTGCTCGATTTTACCCCCAGTCAGGATTCTGGAGAGGACAGGTTTTGGAAGCCGGCCACCCGCCATTTCTCTCCCGTCAGCGAGGGGATGCGGCTTTGGTGGTGGGAGAAGATGGAGTTCAGTGTGTGAAGAGTAAGAATCGGAATGTTGTCTGAGCCGCCCAGACAGGACTGGCTACCCACCTCCTCCTCGTACCACTCTCCGTTTGGCTGCGTCCTCACAGCTCCGTGTTCCTGTGAGCTTAAAACATGCGAAACATGTAAATGACTCCTGTTTCAGCAGCATAGCCGTGACAGCGAGAGAGAGGGGATAGCATCACCATGGTAACACAGGCCCCGGCAAAAGTCAGAGACAGTTATTGTCAGAGAGGCTTGTGTTCTTCTTCTTTTTTTATTAAGAGGTCTACCATTCGCGTTATGAAAAACGCATCGCCTGCTCTCTGAGCTGAAACACTATGTGAGGAAGGTGTGAACTAGACAACACAGGAGGTGCAGTCAAACCAGCAGAACAAAAGCTCTCATGGAAATGGGTCACATTTTAAAAATACATTTCATCACTCATAGATTTACCATCTGCACAAATAATATTTCAGCCGTTGAACCAGTGGAGTGTCATTTGGCAGTTCCAACAAAAGCCTGAATGTGGTCTTTACAATGGACCTGTCTATCCATGCTGGTTATGCGTTATAAACGCGCACACACACACACACACACACACACACACATGCACAAACATGAGGACAATTTCACACATATTGCTCCCACACACAGGGAAGTGCATGCAGCGATGTGATGGGTTGACAGTGATGTTTACCAAACAGCAGTTGTA
>NC_044499.1:52980422-53000422 GCF_902362185.1 Chanos chanos | reverse complement strand
CCTATATGAGCATGCTCAGAGAGCCTCTGTGACTCCTATATGAGCATGCTCAGAGAGCCTCTGTGACTCCTATATGAGCATGCTCAGAGAACCTCTGTGACTCCTATATGAGCATGCTCAGAGAGCCCCTGACTCCTATATGAGCATGCTCAGAGAGCCTCTGTGACTCCTATATGAGCATGCTCAGAGAGCCTCTGTGACTCCTATATGAGCATGCTCAGAGAGCCTCTGTGACTCCTATATGAGCATGCTCAGAGAGCCTCTGTGACTCCTATATGAGCATGCTCAGAGAGCCCCTGTGACTCCTGCTGCTCTCCCCAAATCACCTTAAATCTCATGGGGGGGGGGGGGGGGGTTAGGCCTTATCCTCACCAGCTCCCTCTGTCTTTTCTGTCACACCAGAAGGCGGTTTATTTTTTAATCTTCTCTTGTCGGGAACATGAGTCAAACTCATGACAAAAGGCCCATGCTCACCAAAATGGTTATTATGCAGCAGAGGAAGAATTACCAGCAGGTCGTGTTATTCTGAAAACAACAACAAAAAAAAAAGAGGAAGATGTAAATTCTGAATTTCATCACAAGCCCATTACAAATCTGCCAAATGAGTCATCGCACTGCCTTCTCATCAGCTTTAAATTTGTGTTCGTTAATCTTCCAGACTTCCCGACTTCTTCTGCAGTGGTAGTTGACAGAATAAGAATTCAGTAGGGTAAGAATGAGGGACAGCGCTAAGAGCTGTGGGTTCACTGTGGAGCCTCCTAAGAATCTAAACCAGCTGAGCCTGGAGCTGTGGGCGGGGCTTACTCAGGCCACACCTTTCACAACACTGACTGATGTGAGTTTGACAGTAGATGGTGCCCATACACAGTGCTTAAGGAGGTGGCAGCTTTGAATGGTGCTGTGGTAATAGTTCAGTGCATAATGAAGATACTTTGTTTTGTATCATCATTTTTATTCCTCCATGACGGCCACAGTTTGATTTGTCTCTGTGGAAACTTGTTAAAGCTGCAGTCGGTGAACAAACTGATTGCGGTTACATGCTTCATGGACCAGCAGTCAAAAAGGGATTCATTTCTTGCATTTCTAACATTCTGATTAAAAACAGAAGAAGGTGATGTGAGCCAATATCCTTTGTTGAAAAGGACAGAAGTTCCCATCAGGTTTGTAGATACACTCAGTTCATTTTACAACTTTGTGTTGTGCCACATTACTGTGAACTTTCGTAAAATTTGGGAGATTGAACTGGTAATGTAGTACTGAGCTGGTAATGTAGGAAGATCGTTCCATACCAACTCACCTAGGCCCTCCAGTTCATGTCATGGATTTTCTTGAAAAACATTCATGTGAAAACTTCTATTAAATTCATGGGACCTTGCAAAAACCTATAGCTCTACTCTAAATACGTTTTTAGTTATGAATATTTGAAGACTGACCCTCGGAGCTAAATTCTTGGATCCTTCTTGGAAAAATATACCATTAAAATACTTTAAAAAGTGGGTTTTTCAGCTCCAAAGCTATATTTAGCCAGATCTGTGGCACTCAATTTCTATGCAGGACCAAATAACTTCTAGATGTGATAGAACTATATTAATACTAGACAGAATCAAAAATTGGTTGCAAGAAAGTGAAAAGTAGCGGAGATATTAATTTTTGAAAATGAAAGATTCTTCGTTCCGGTAATGTGTTTTTTAAATTTGATTACTGACATTTCAGCAACAACTATTTACATGAATACATGTTGCAAATTATCTTTAGGGTTTTGTGGTTGTTCGGTACAAATTTCACCCCAATCCAGTGAAGAATAAGCAATTGGTGAGGCTTACAAAGAATCGCAAAAATGATGAAATTTAGCTCCGAGGGCCAGTCTTCAAATATTCATAACTAAAAAAGTATTTAGAGTAGAGCTATAGGTTTTTGCAAGGTCTGATGAGTTTAATAGAAGTTTTCACATGAATATTTTTTCAAGAAAATCCATGACATGGATTGGAGGGCCCAGGTGAGTTGGTATTGGATGACCCAGGAGTGAACTGGTAATGTTGGGGCATAGGACACGGGGCTTAGTGACATGAGCCTGTGTCAGCGTGGTCACAAAGGTCACAAAGCAGTCAGTTCTATGCCACGCCTCTGTCTCCGCCTCTGTCCCCGCCCCCCTCTGATGCAGCCTATCCGTGCTTGACTTCCCCGGCCTATTAACTATTTGCTAATTCAGCTCATGAACTGATTATCACCTCCACCTGTTCCTTGTTCTGTCAGACATTTAGTCAGTTGTGTGTGTGTATGTATAAATGTTTTCATGAATATATATATATATATATATATATATATATGCTGTATATATATGTGTGTGTGTGTGTCTGTGTATATGTGTTTATGTGTTTATGTATATATATGCTGTATTTATATGTGTGTGTGTGTGTGTGTATATATATATATATATATATACACACACACACACACACACACACACACACATACATTTCTTTCCCATCACATCTTGGTGAAGCTGTTCAGTCCTTCTGAGTTTACTGGGCCTCGTATGTCCTGTACATACCTGATAACCACGTTTGAACCCTTGGCCTGTGCATACCTGATGACCGCGTTTGAACCCCTAGTCTGTGCATACCTGATGACCGCGTTTGAACCCCTGGCCTGTAGATACCTGATAACCGCGTTTGAACCCTTGGTCTGTGCATACCTGATAACCGCGTTTGAACCCTTGGTCTGTGCATACCTGATAACCGCGTTGGAACCCTTGGCCTGTGCATACCTGATAACCGCGTTGGAACCCTTGGCCTGTGCATACCTGTTAACCACGTTTGAACTCCTAGTCTGTGCATACCTGATAACCACGTTGGAACTCTTGGTCTGTGTAAGAGCTCTTGTCCATGTACGTGTGTCCTGCCTCACAGAGCATTCATACCAGGCTGCATTCATCCCAAGACAAATATCAATTTGAATGGATTGATGTATTGATTTTCCACCTATTCAACTCTCAAGGGCAGAAGCACTGACTGACTGAGCTGATTCCCATGCACGGAGGACCAATGAGACTCCCCCTCTGTGTTAACACATAGACATCAGATGGCTTTTCACGCACCCTGCAAAGTTACGCTGGTTTTCAACACCATTTCTTTATCCATCTTACCAGTTTTTCCTGCTCCAAATGACCATGTTCGTGCTGCAGATGGACATATTCTTACATGACACTGCTTCTGTGTGGCAATGTGCCATGATGACCTCCTTTATCTTCTGCTCACATCTTATTACTATACTGTATGTAACATGTTTATTATATTGTTTTACTTATGTCTATTGTTTTATCAGTCGTCCTTGTGATGAGTGTGCAGCTATGACTGAAGGTGAAATTCGTGGTGAAACTATAAGTATGTGTTCTGACCAGGTTAAGAACAGTGACTGGTCAGGGAGGCCCCAGCCTTGGCCTCAGCCATCCAGTCTGTAGTCCAGAGTTAATAACGTGTGTTTTTTCTACATCAAACTTTATGTCTCTTCCTCTGTCCTGCCTCACAGAGCATTCATACCAGGCTGCCATACATGCACTGACTCCATGGTTACAGCGCCACCCAGCCATTAACGTGGGCCGTGTTTGGCAGGATGGTTTGCATGTGTAATAAAGTTTACTCATAACTGCCTAAGACATTCATGACATAGATAGACTCAGAACAGTCATTCTCTGTGATTGTGTGATTGGCAGGCAACTGCGTGCTGATTGGTACCCCAGTCATTTTTAGAACCGGCAGAACTGCTACCTCCAGAAAAATGTATTTTCTGTTACGTGGTGCCAATATTTGGTTCACAAGTGTAATGTGAGGTCAGTAACACATTTCAAACGTACCTGCCAGCCTTCAGAGCTGAGTGTCCAGGGGTCTTTAATGCAGCAGTAAAAGCCTAATGTAACAGTCAAAGCCTAATGTAACAGTCAAAGCCTAATGTAACAGTCAAAGGAAATGCAAGAGTTCCGGCTGCTTCTCTCTTCGCTGGTGAGTAACTGTAATTATGAAGCAGGGATGTGCTGCAGTGGATGAGGATGTCTGTTCATAATAAACAGCTCGTCACTTTGCTCTGATGCCTCAAGCTTTGAGAAACCCTCCTCCCAAAAAAAATCTCCACTGACACCGCTGCCTAGAGCGCCGTGTCCCTCAACGCTTTAGAGAGTCCACAGTTCTGGCGAGGCCGGGCGCTGAAGCTGTTCTGAGGAGGATAAACAGTGAGTGATACAGCTCTCACAAACACCCACAGCCCCAGCAGGGCTGTCTGGACCCAGTCCCTCTCATTCAACATGCCGCCTTACAGAACAGCCTGGACAACGGGTGTCTGGGCCCATGGCCTCGCACTGGGTCAGTCACGAAAGAGGAAGTAGCCTTTCAGCGCCTCCCATAAAAAACAAAGAGAAAAAAACAACAAAAAGCTTCAACATAAAACAGTTATCAGTTCCTGAGTCAGAGGTCAGTTCTCTGTCCATACAGACCCTGCTGCCATGCATATTCATGACTGTCTCACACACACGGACACACACACACACACACACACGCACACACGCATACATACATACATACACACACACACACACATGCTCACACACCACACACACACACACACACACACACACACACACACACACACACACGCACACATGCTCACACACCACACACACACACGCGCACACACACACACACGCATACATACATACATACACACACACACATGCTCACACATCACACACACACACACACGCACACACACAGACACACTTGTACACACGCACACACACATGCTCATACACACACATGCACATGCACACGCACACACGTATGCAGACACACGCACGCAAACACACACACACAGACACATAGCTTTGTCTCTTACACTTAAAACACACCACACAGTGTCAGGTAATAAGACATGTGTCAGGTCCTCTTCCTCAGGTAAAAAGCCTTCCCACGCCTGCTCTCTAGGCTCTGACTGTATCTCAGAACTCTCTCTCTAACTTAGACCTTTTCTGGCCCTTTTCTCATCATTTCTCTCACGTCACACATCTGGTGGGGATGGTCCGGATGGTGGAGTTAGAAGACATCTAAGCAGTGCCTTCCATCTGTCCACCATCTGTCTACGGTCTATCTAAGGTTTATATAAGGTCTATCTACGGTTTATATAAGGTCTATCTACAGTCTATCCAAGGTTTGTATAAGGTCTATAACTATACTCTATTATTGTCACTGCTATACTCTATTACTGTCACTACTATACTCTATCACTATCACTGCTATATCACTATCACTACTATACTCTATCACCATCACTACTATATCACTATCACTACTATACTCTATCACTGTCACCACTATATCACTATCACTACTATACTCTATCAGTATTACTACTATATCACTATCACTACTATACTCTATCACCGTCACCACTATATCACTATCACTACTATACTCTATCACTGTCACCACTATATCACTATCACTACTATACTCTATCACCGTCACTACTATATCACTATCACTACTATACTTTATCACCATCACTACTATACTATATCACCATCACTACTATATCACCATCACTACTATACTCCATCACTGTCACTACTATATCACTATCACTACTATACTCTATCACCGTCACTACTATACTCTATTACTGTCTTTACTATACTCTATCACTGTCTCTACTATACTCTATCACTATCTCTACTATACTCTATCTCTATTTCATTGCATTGCTTGGCTGGAAAGGGGGAAATATAACCATGGCTCTTATCCCAAAGGCTTTCCTCTCTAAACACAGCAAGGTTTTCTCACCCTGTTTGTTGTCACTGAGAATAAATTCAATTTATGGATGTCCTTTCATTGTGTTTGTTTAGTACTTGTGTACCTTGGAGGCCAGTTTTCCCCCTTTGCTTTACAACTGTCTCCACATCATCATGTACAACTGCTGTTTGGTAAACATCACTGTCAACCCATCACATCGCTGCATGCACTTCCCTGTGTGTGGGAGCAATATGTGTGAAATTGTCCTCATGTTTGTGCATGTGCGTGCGTGTGTGTGTGTGTAGTTTTGAACGCATTTGAATGAGCAACCTGTTCTCACATCTGATTGGCCTAAGTAAATACCTCAGGGTGTTAATGAGTGCTGGGGAAGATGGGAGCAGTCCACAGCAGCGATAAAGAGAAATGGAAAATGTGAAGCAGAAAAGTGCAAGACTGATCCTTTGTAGCTTCAGTCTCCCATAATGGGCATTTAATTCCTGAGAGAGAGAGAGAGAGAAGAGAGAAGAGAGAAGAGAGAACGGAGAGAGATGTAGAGGGAGGGTTGTGTTGAAGAGTGGAAGAAAGAGAGAGGGGGGAGAGAGAGAGAGAGAGAAAAGGAAAGGTGATTACACCCCTTGCAGTTCAGCATGCAGGGCTGTAGCTTATCTCTGAAAGCGCTGGCATGAAACAGTTCCACACTGAAGCGTTCAGAGGAAGAGACATAAAGTTTGATGTAGAAAAAACACACGTTATTAACTCTGGACTACAGACTGGATGGCTGAGGCCAAGGCTGGGGCCTCCCTGACCAGTCACTGTTCTTAACCTGGTCAGAACACATACTTATAGTTTCACCACGAATTTCACCTTCAGTCATAGCTGCACACTCATCACAAGGACGACTGATAAAACAATAGACATAGGTAAAACAATATAATAAACATGTTACATACAGTATAGTAATAAGATGTGAGCAGAAGATAAAGGAGGTCATCATGGCACATTGCCACACAGAAGCAGTGTCATGTAAGAATATGTCCATTTGCAGCACGAACATGGTCATTTGGAGCAGGAAAAATTGGTAAGATGGATAAAGAAATGGTGTTGAAAACCAGCGTAACTTTGCAGGGTGCGTGAAAAGCCATCTGATGTCTATGTGTTAACACAGAGGGGGAGTCTCATTGGTCCTCCGTGCATGGGAATCAGCTCAGTCAGTCAGTGCTTCTGCCCTTGAGAGTTGAACAGGTGGAAAATCAATACATCAATCCATTCAAATTGATATTTGTGTTGGGATGAAAAATGGTTTGTGAAGCTTATTTGAATAAGTGTGATATAAAATCAAACATGGTTGAGCTGCATGTTGCAGACTGGGCCACATGATGGAATGTTCTCTGGTTTGTTTTTGTGACCAGGGTTTCAGTGGTAATAGGTTTCAGTGGTAATAACCAGCCTGTTCTCTATGTGTTGTTCCACATTCAGCAAGAGACAGTTCTCATAATGCCAATGGATCTGGGCCTCTTAAATATTATGTTGTACGATTGGATCAAATCAATAGACAAATGAAACATCATTAATATTAAAACCAATGCTTTCCCACAGTGACTGTGTGATTAGTGAAGGTTTGTGTTGATTGCTGTGGTCCGTTAGTGGTCAGTGACCTCCTGAGTCCTGGGTAATGATTTGTCATGCGGCTGATTTTGGTGAAAGCTAATGGCTAGCATCGGTGCCAATTATTCAAAAAAGGAAATCACATCATTTAAAGACGCTTAAAAACCTCTTTTCCAACACCACCAAAAACACACTGTTGACTATACTGATTAAATTCTGTAACATCATACTTTTGAGTTCACACTGGGCAGAAAGGGGTGAGTTTGTTCTCGGACCCTTTGACGTCTTTCATATCTAAGTGAATCTCACCAGCGTTTTATATCTAATCAGATATAATGGTAAAAATGCCAATGCAACTGTAGTGTTTTACATGCACACACACAACAATCTCTCCTGCATCTCTAGGCAGTTCAGCCTGGTTATAACTCCTGGGTAAATCTGGAAGATTTCCATGAGTGGTAAGCTGTTTAAGCAGGTGGGCGATCCTGCATTAGTCAGCAAGGGGTTATTTTAAGCCAGTGAAAAAAATGAAAAAAATGTTTTAATCAAAATTCTCACTACTGCTGCTCATGGACATGTTGTGACATGTTGCAGCTGGCTTGCTATTTTAAACACTCATGGATACACACAGACATGCATCAAGCACACTGCACTCACACTATCAAACATATCATGTAAATTAGGGTTAGAGTTTAGGGTTATGGTTACACACAGACACCAAACACACTGCATTTACACTATCAAACAGACTCAAGCTCCCAGTACTGGTGCATCACAGCTTTCCCTCTGAGCTACGGAAATGTCTGTTAATGTTTCATTTGCTTTGAATGCATTTTTACAGTCAGCCTCAGCACTTCTGGGATCCATGCATAGGCGAACGTGTTGGATGAAAGGCAGGAAAGCATTCACACAAGCAAAATCCGTCTAATGATTCTGTTTAGACAGAGGGTGTGACCACACAGGTCTCTCCTGTCTCTGTAATGAGTTCTGTTAATCTTGGAATTGAAAGGAAAACCATATTTCAATTAGCATCCCACTTTTCTCTCTGAGACTGACATGCCGGATGTTTAATGATGTTATGTGGTGTTTTCACTGGGTGTCTGATTGACCTTACTGGGGTAACCATTATCCTAACTCTGTGAACCTCCTGTTAGTACACTCCACACAGATAGAATCAACGACTCTTCAGATTTTAGAGAGAAAATTCCCCCAAATGAATCATAATTACATAATTAAGGAACTGGGCTCCTCCCTGGGTCTTTTGCTCTTTGTGCTTACGTTTGTAATTGATTTAGTCTGGATTAAATCTCTCTCTTTCTCTCTTTCTTTCTCTCTCTCTCTCACTCTCCCACAGCTTCTCCACTGGCTGTCCTGTTGAGTTTCAGTTTCAGTTATTCGTAGTTTGCAGACAGTAATTGCTGACCTTGTCTGTCTTCTGGCTGCAGGAGCTCTGCTGCCTGAATGTTTTCTCTGTTTGAGAATAAATCTGCATTAGTCGGTTTGTAATTCATAATCGCATTTCACATGTTTCTCCAGTATTTTTTCCCGTATCCTGTTTATGACTAACTGAGTGTGTGCCCCTGGCCATCATGTCAGAGTTTTTATTTTGGATGAGGAGAGGCAGCCTGACACTTTGATGAGATGTGTTGCCATGCGGATTGGTGGTCTTGACCTGAAACTGGGGTAAAGTTTTATCATCTCCCTTCTCATTCCGGAACAGTCTTGCATTCTCGGCTTTCCGTTTGAGTGGCAGGGCTATTTCATCTACCTCCACTCAGTCGCGTCCGCCCTCTGAGTCTCCATTCACTGCCGCTTTCTGACAACACACTCTGAATTGTCACAACTTTCCAACCATTGAGATTTCTGTCTCTCTCTCCCGCCCTATTATTGCGTTCAAATACTCCTCTTAAATTCGCAGATGGCGGTAATGCGATTTAGAAGCTGAGATGATTTTTTTCCCTCTCCCGGCGGCCCGGACGGAGTGTAAAATAAAGCATGTAATTGCATAGTCATTCTCTCCCTCTCTTATCTTTCGCCTCCCTCTCCAAGCACAGAGAGGAGCTCGTCTGATTGACGGACACAGAATCGTGCCCCATTTTGAGGCAATCCGCTGATAAGGACGGAGAGTGTGTCTGCCAAATGAAAACATGGCGTTGATTTAATGAAATTCTACACGAGTAAAGCACTTGCTATCTCGCCCTCATCGTGGCTCTCTCAGAGTTGAACTCCCTGCAAAGCCTCTGACTGAACAAATCAAAGCAGGCAGATCGCGGTTCAGCAGCTCTTCCTTGAAGGCATGCTGGTGTGTTATTCGCCCCCAGAAAACCTTGTCATCTCACAGTGCATTAATGTGACAGGAGAACAGGCTTAAAACACCAAACATAAGGCTCCAGCTCATTCAGTCTTAATAAGAACCACTGAATATCTGCTGACAATATCAGGACATTAGCTGATCCTGCATATACTACAGTGGAATATTAGACAGGATCTGATTGTCCACGGTGCAGTATTATGTGATTTTAGTCCATGACTGTGAAATATATCCTCTGTATTTCAACTGGAATGTAAACGTTGTCAAGGTTAAGACCAACATCAGAGCACAAATCCAAGCAGAGATCCTAAACCATGACCTGTGAGGTGTAACGTAGTCACATGTGAAAACCTAAAGGTCCTCACACGGAGAGAAAACCTGAGACACTGTCATGCAGATGGGAGAACATACAGATGTGAATTCAGCAGCTGCGGCTTGCACTGAGTCGACACAGTATGGTGGCCCTGCTCATAGTTTCGTCTTTACGCACTGCAGTATGAGACTATTCAAGTCTTTATGTACAACAATATGATACTGTTCACAATAAAGGTAATGCCCAGGATGCACTGAGGGCATCATATGTGGAAGTGCTCCAGGGACTCGGCTGTAAGAGACCCAAGCTTCACAGCTGGAGAGGAGGGCGGTGATGCAGAGCTTCGTGCAGAGATGCAGGTTTTTGTTTTGACAGACCTGGTGCCGGAGACTCCCAAAGGCGGCTGATGCTTGCTGGATTCAGTTCTGGATCTCATTGTCATTGCCGAAGTCTTCAGAGAGTATACTCCCCAGATATCTGTACGATAGAACTTCTGACAGTTGTTCATCAGCAACAGTGAAGACAGGTGGTGTGGGTGGGGTGTTGGCAGTACATTGGAAGACTACTTCTGTTTTGGTGGTGTTGATGGTCAGCCCCATCCTGCTGTGCACTCTCACCGCCGCAGCAAGGACAGACTGGAGGTCCTGTGGAGTGTGAGACATAAGAGCACAGCCATCTGCATACTGCAGCTTAAGGACTCTCTCTCTACACAGTTTGGTGGTTTCTGGGAGCCTCCTGATATTGAAGAGGTTGCCATCTAGCCTGAAGTCCACTGCCACACCGCTGCTGTCCTCAGTCTCCTTGTGAAGAAGCTGGGTAACACATGGGAGGAAAATGTTGAAGAGAACTGGTGCTAGCACAAATCCCTGTCTGACCCCTATATGTCCAGGGAAAGGGGCAGACTCTTGTCCTCCTATGGTCATCCAAGCAGTCACTCCATCGTGAAACTGGCAGAGGATGTTGACGAATTTGTTGGGGCAGCCAAACCTGAGGAGGACATCCCACAAGAGTTCTCTTTGCACAGTGTTGAAGGCTTTTGAGAGGTCGACAAAGGCCAAAACAAGTCCACATGTTGTTCCCGGCACTTTTCCTGAAGCTGTCAGGCTGCTAAAATCATATCGACCACGCCCCTGTTCTTTCTAAAGCCACGCTGTGATTCAGGCAGCATTGATTCTGTGATGTTGTTGATTAGCCTCTGCAGCCTCACCGTAGCCAGGACCTTACTAGCAACAGCAAGGAGTGAATTACCCCTACTGTTGCCACAGATGGCCTTGTCACCCTCGTTCTTGAAAATGGTGACAATATTGGCATCTTTCCACTGTCATGGGATGATCTCGTCAGCCCAGACCTTGGTGATGTATCGTATGTTGTACAGAGGTACCCCCCCCTGCTTTAGCAGCTCTGCAGGGATCTTATCAGTACCAGGGGACTTTTTGAGGGAACGGACAGCTGATAGAACCTCCAGGAAGGTTGGGGGCTGGCTGAGGTTGTGAATGGGAGGGAGTTCAGGCAGTTCATCCAGAATGGTGGGATCTGCATCAGAGTTCTGATTAAGTAGCTTATAATGTTCAGCCCACCTCATCAGGATGCTGCTCTGGTCCTTCAAGACTGTTAGACCATCTGCTGTTTTCAGGGGTGTGATGCAGTGATTTGTTGGGCCATAGATAGTTTCATGCATGTCATTTTTATCAGCAAATGACTGGACTTCCTGTGCCTTTTTTATCCACCACTTGTTCTGTATGGTCCAAAGGGTCCTTTGTACTTCCCATTGAGCTCTCTGCTGTTGCTGCCTGGTGGTGCTGGATGAGGGGTTGTTTAGGGTTGCCCAGTGTGCTTTATGCATGTTCTTCAGTAAGACATGGATGTTGTCTGAGTTGTTGTCAAATCAGTCTTGGTGGTTCTTGCTCTTGTAGCCAATGGTTTGGGCTGCTGACTCATAGAGAGCCAAGCTGATAAGGGTCCACTTCTGGTCCATGGTGTTCTTTGAACTCAAGGAGAAGACCATCTCCCCCTAGTTTCTCAGCCAGGGAGCGATGGAAGTTATTTCTTGTGTCAACGTTTCCCAGGTGCATACGATCCAGTCGCCTCCTGTTGGGCCCTTGCAGACGCAAGGGGGGGGGGCACACTTTCACGTGGACCTTGGTCACGGTCATGTGGTGGTCTGTCCAGCATTCTGCACCTCTCATGGCATGGGTGATGAGAGCATCTCTGATGTCACTACGTCACTCTCGGATGGCAGGGTTGGTGTGTAAGCACTGAGAAGTGTGGCGAAGCGGTTCTTGACCAGGGGGATACGGAGGGTCATTAGTCTTTCACTAATGCCAACAGGTGTTTCAGTGAGTCTTGGTAGTAGTGTATTCTCGATGGCCAGTCCCACACTATGCAGATGTTCTCGGCCTTTTGGCTAAGATCAAGTGTAGTATCTGTTGTTATCAGTTTAATATCTGATACATTCTCTATCAGAGAACTTCATATTAAACGCATTTTTAGAACAGGGAGACGGCAGAGGGGCTTGCTCCGGCCGCTCCACGATTTTGACCGAAGTGTCGCCGGTTTGATTCCTAGGACCGACATCCATGGCTGTGTGCCATTGGGCAAGGCACTTTACCCCAATGCCCCCGGGTGCAAGGAATGCTGCCTACTGCTCCTGCGTCTGGTGTGTGTGGATGGGTTGGATGGGTTAAATGCAGATGACAAATTCACTGCGCACTCTTAACGGTGTGTATGTGCGATCACAGAGATTTACATTTTTAAAATGTACATGTTGTCCACCTGGGGCATAACCTTTCCGGAAGGAGGTGAAACCCAACCCTTCCTCTGTTAGACAGCCTTCATCCATGAGCCTGGTTTTACTCAAAGCAGCAATGTCCATGTTAGAGTGACTCAGCTCAGCAGCAAGCAGGGCTGTTCTCCTGTGGGGTCTGTCAGAGCCGCCATATGAGTCCAGGAGAGTCCTTACATTCCATGATGCCAGTTTCAGGGTGTATAATTTATCATTTTTATTTTGACCACGGAGGTGGAGTGATCCGACAGGTACGGTGACCTATCCAGGCAAGCGGCATGCAGCATACACTAACTACAAGCACCTCTACACTGCTCTACACCTCTGCACTAGACTCTTCACACACACCCTGTATACACACAGTATGCACACACACACACACACACACACACACACACACACACACACACAATACTGTATGTTACTATTCACAGTAAAGTCTTTACACACTACTGTATGTTACTATTCACATGACCATACGGAGCTGACATTTGGTTCCTGCTTACCAGTTTCCATGTGGGCAGTACTGATATTGACTCTGTAATGTATCTCTGTACTGGTATTGACTCTGTAAAATATCTGTGCACAAGTATGCTGACTCTGTAAGATTCCTGTGTGCAGGTTTTTATCTCTGTAAAATGCTTGTTTTCAATCTGTGTTTGAGATGTGGCAGCTGTGCTGTCCAATGTCCTGCCCCATCTTGGCATAAACGTTTCATTTCATTTGCAACCGAAGTGGTACGTCGCACTTTTCATTAAAATGTTTCAACCTCTTGAATATAAACAGGCTTTTTACTCAAACACTCAATACAGATGTGTCAGTTTAGCTGTTGTCTTCATGCCGTGGTAGATATCAATTAAGCAAACCAGGCATGTAATTAATTTTCTCCTTCTGCCTAACTTCATGTCAGTTCCCTTTAGGGGGAACTGACATATTGGGAGGTTTTTTTTTTTTTGTTGTTGTTGTTGCCCTCCCCCTCCCTCGTGCACGCTGACATGTTCACTGTTCAAACAGTCAGTTGAACTTTTCTCCCTCAGTTCAGAGGACCAGGAGGCACAGCAGGGGTTCAGTGGCTGGGGTCAGAGGGCAGGGCACTGTCTCTCTGACCATCCACAGTCCTGGTAATTTGGTGGGGGGGCAGCCACAGGGTGTGGTCAGGTGACTCAGTTCTGGTTGTGTGTGTGTTGGGGGGAGATAAGAGAGATAGAAATAAAGGGAGAGACTGAGAAATGGCTGAGGGCGTGGAGAGGGGACCAGCAGGGGCCACACACGCCCCCGTGGAGACACAGGTCACATTTTTATGCATGTAGATGGCTGGAGGTCCTGGCAGCTCAGGATCACTGTCTCCCCTGAGGCTCAAAGCGAGGGCTGGATTTCAGCTTGGATGATTTTAATGTTGTTTTATCAGGCTTCCGGGACACTGTTTATCAGCTCCATTCTCCCTGCATAACTCTAAAATTGCAGAAAATTAAATTTCACACAGGTTTACACCACACCGATTCTAGACGCCCCTGAAAGCAGAAACGAGATGGGTGCTTTTTTCGCTCTGATAAATGTGTCAGTTTTCTGAGGTTTTATCTGATGAAAATCACTCGCCGGCATGGAGGGTGCGTCGAGATACGTGCAAACATAAACATATCTTATCGCGGACTAGATCAATATAACAGCAATGAAGTTTTGTGAATCTGAATGTGTGTCTGAGTGGGAAGCCAGTGTAAAGGGCAGGAATGGAAACTGCATGAAGACGCCTGTGGAGTGGAAGGGAAAGAAGAAAGATAGAGGAAAAGATAAATATGCCTCTTTTTTTTTCAATTTTCTCTGTTCCACAGGCTTAATTTGCTGTCATTATAACCTATTGAGGCTTTGCTCTGGGCAATAAAGAGAGGTAGAAAATGGAGACAATTTTACTGTCAGCCCTGAGCTGGGTAATTTGATTTGTAGTGCTGGCGGATTGGGGAGTGCAGCCTGAGTCCACTGTGCTCTGTGTGTCAAGGTTACAGTAGGGGGACTGACTGTTTTCTCTCCTACAGAGTGAGGGAGGTCTTCAAAGACCACGTTCCATTTCTCCTCTCTTGCGGACACACACAGAGCTTGTACTCGGACACAGGGGGTGTGTGGCTTGTCTCACCTTCATTAATACACTCCAGCTGCATAACCAGGGTGGTCTGTGTTTTAACACACACATACACTGTTCTAGGAGCCACTCAATGCCCCCACTACATTCCCCTGAATTATGTTTGTGCCCTCAGCTCCGAGCATGTTCAGTCCATCGGATAAACTGACGGGAAACCTAATGCCTCACGAATCAAAGGAAATCCTTGGTTTTGAGTTAGACAGACCTGAAAAAAACAGACTAACTAACTTACGTTTTAGGCTTTATTAGCAAGGCTTTACACATGATTCAAAGCCCTATGTTTAAGACTCCATACATATGCTGTAAAGGCTTTATATGTGTTATTGTAACATTACTGTTATTAGTGGTTAAACATATAGTGAATAATTTGCATATGATAGTTTGTCAGTCTCTTCATTCGGGGATAGATACAGAATATTCTTAATTTTGCACCAGGTCTGTGTAATGTGGTGAAAATAGATGTTGCATTTAATGAAATATATTATGCTTCATTGTAAAGTGTTTTATGAACCAACATTGAAGAGTTATGAATGCACAGAAGAGCATTACATGATTAAAGGGTTTTTATTAGCGTTTAAGCTTGATTATTTGTGTGCTATATGTTAATAGCTGGTTATGACTGTTCACTCTACAGGGCTGTCAGTGTAAAGAAGGCAGCCGGTAAGAGACTGCGCTTTTCATTTTGTTCTTTAAGGGGAGTTATCCGGGGGGTTTCTCATCAGAAAGACCTGTGACAGCCGCGTGTTCAGTAGAGAACAGTGTTTATGGGCCCATAACCTTAACTTTGACAAGCACTGAATATATTCCGATAAAAAAGATGATAATAACATCAGCTGTGAACTGCATCAGGCAACAGATCAACAAATGACTATTGGATCAGTATGTTTCACAAACAAGATAGCAGAGCGACAAAGACAGGTGGTAGTTCAACCGTGCACACGTCCTGTGTGGCGTTGTCACTTTGCCTAATTTTAATCAAATGCGGTGAAATGAAATAGGCAGAATTTAAAGGAAAAGAAGACAAAGAAACTGATTCTGTTATTTCAGTACCAGTTCTACTTTTGAAGGCGGCATGGTGGCACAGTGCATAGCGCTGATGGTCCTGGGTTTGATTCCCACCTGGGCAGCTGGGGTCCTTTCTGTGTGGAGTTTGCATGTTCTCCCCATATCTGTGTGGGTTTCCTCCCACAGTCCAAAGACAGGTAAGCCAGGTTAATTGGAGATACTAAACTGCTCCTAGGTGTGAGTGTGTTTGTCTGTGTGTCTGCCCTGCAATGGACTGGCAATCTGTCCAGGGTGTTTCCTTGCCTTTTGCCCAATGAACGCTGGGATAGGCTCCAGCACCCCAATTAAGATAAGCGGCTTAGAAAATGAATGAATGTACTTTTGAAGTTTGTTCTGGTGTGGGCCATAGTGCATGTGGAGAGTTCTCTTCCTTTGGGACCACGCCTTTAGCGACAGAGGTCTGACCTCATATAAGACCAGACCAGTCATAATGGGACACCTCATATTGGTTTGGTAACTGCTACACTGTGACAACAGGGCTCAGCCACACCCAACACCCAACACCCCACACACCATACCCAACATCCCACACACCACACACCATACCCAACACCCAACACCCCACACACCATACCCAACACCCCACACACCACACCCAACACCCCACACACCACACACCATACCCAACACCCCACACCCAACACCCCACACCCAACACCCCATACCCCACACACCACACCCAACACACCACACACCACACCCAACACCCCACACCCAACACTCCACACCCAACACCCCACAACCCAACACCCAACACCCAACACCCCACACCCAACACCCCATACCCAACACACCACACCCAACACCCCACACCCAACACCCCACACACCACACCCAACACCCCACACACCACACCCAACACACCACACACCACACCCAACACCCCACACCCAACACCCAACACCCCACACACCACACCCAGCACCCCACACCCAACACCCCACACACCACACACCACACACCACACCCAACACCCCACACCCAACACCCCACACCCCACACCCAACACCCCACACACCACACCCAGCACACCACACACCACACCCAACACCCCACACCCAACACCCCACACACCACACCCAACACCCCACACCCAACACCCCACACACCACACCCAACACACCACACACCACACCCAACACCCCACACCCCACACACCACACCCAACTGAGTATTCCAGCTGTGTGTATACTCACAGTACTTCATCTCACTGAGCCATATCACTGCATGCATAAGTAGCACAGCCACAGCTGGATGGTAACGGTTGTAATCATTTTATTTCAACATCCATATCTCTCGTGGGATGATAATAAAACAAATGATGTATGAAGAGCTTTCAGAAACACCTACTAACCTACAGAAGTTAAAAAAAATACTTGGCACATTCAGAGTGTTTTGTGTGTGGATGTTGTTGGAGGCAGAACCGTGGACGAGCGATGTAAGTGAGAGAGTGGAGAAAAGGGAGGGTGTCATGTTCCAGTGCGGGAAACTGACCTGTATTTGAATAAAAGAGCAATGAATAAAACATGCTGTTTCACACAAAGTGGATGTACAACTGTTTTGTTCACTGGTCCAGTGAAAAAAGGATCAGCATCGATTTCACGTCAGTTACAAAAATGACCTTAATAATGCTTCAGAAATCTTCTGCTGGTTATGTCCCTTGAAGGTGTTACTGGTTGACTGGGTGTGCATGTGTTCTCTACTCTCTCTCTCTCTCTCTCTCTCTCTCTCTCTCTCTCTCACTCTTTCTCACTGTTGCTGTGCAGTTAAGCGCAGTTCTGCTGTTCACGGCCTGTTGTCTGATCGGTGAACCCAGGGGCGGTGGATTTGTTAAAAGTAAAGCTGTGGATCTGAGAGGGCGGGAGCTTCGGCCTTTCCCGCCCTCATTTCCTGCCATCCAGCCAATGACAGTGTTTGATCTTGGTATATTATGTTAGCTGTCCTGTAAGATCATTGAGTGTTTGTGGATAGCTATATCTAGCTATTTTATCTTTGAATAAAATGATGTAAAACTGAACTGAGAGACGAGAGATGTTAACTGTCCTACTCTCTGGAGTCCTGTATATAGTGTAAATCCTGTATCTAGTGTAAATAATTATAAACAGTATTTTTGAACTTGGAAAATATCGTTGGATTCAGCAGCCTTTTTTTGTTTGTTTAATGTCCTTTTAACTCAAGTTTGTAAAGGACTGTTAAAAGGACAGTTCCATTATTGTAAAACAAATGCATTTAGGTCCCTTAATAAAATGTAGCTTTTACAGCAAGTAACAAAACATATTCAATTCAACACATTAGCACCCAGGAAAGGTTTAACCTTGCAAGGTTTTAACTTTAAACCATTTCTTTACAGGGATGGGCTAAATATGTATTTCATTTAATAACACATTTCATGTTGCAGTGTCACAGACCCCCCCCCCCCCCCCCAACACTTTTGAATACACTACATCTGCTACAACAACAGCATTAAAATAGCAAAGCTAAATGACATTCAGCAAAGCATACTGGGTCATAAACGCTAAGCACAGTCTCTGCATCGCGTTGCTAGGGACTCGTTGCCAGGGACTCGCCACTGTGCAGACTAGATGCTAGCTTGGTCGCTAGATTACTTTACACGTCTTACAAACAGCACACAGAGGTTTAACACCGTCACTCTCGACTCTTAGAAAGTTCTTTAAAACTTTAGACACAGAAGTAGGGAACAGCAGACTTATGTTTAATTTCCAGAGATAAAAATCTGCCACAGCAAACTCTAGCTAACAGGTCAAGCTCCATAGCAACAACAGAAACACCCGACCAGCTGTGTTAGCAGCCATTAAACTGGAACTAACAATGTGAAAAAACCATAACCTGCAGAGGGGAAGATAGCACACTGTACTGACAGCACTTCCAGTGTATACTCATACTACCCCTAACCTTAACCCTGACCCTGACCCTGACCCTAATCTCATACCCTATGGATGAATGCTGTCACATATTTGATAGGACATTATATCAGACACTTTATGTAACCTGACTTCTTATTATACATGATTTGTGAGGTATTTCTGAAGCCTGTGAAATATATTTAAATTCTTGACAACATTTTTCCAAACGTTCTATAAAAGACAAAGCTTCATATTAAATATGAGGACGATAGCAGTTACCAGGCTGCCAGGCCTGTGGAGACCGCCGTTATGGATGCCATACCTTTCCAGTGAAACATTACCAAGGGAAAAACTGGCAGAGTCCCGGAGTTGTTTTCAGGTCACTGAGAAATGTTTCGTTTGTGTTTTAAATGTTTGAGTCTCAGCTGCGGGACCTGCCTGGCAGAGACGGGACTCAGGCCGCTTTTTGGGGCTGTGAATCAGACGTCTGAACAACAGCCAGAGCTGAGCATCCCGGCACGATGGCGCAGAGAGGAAAGAGATCAGCCTGTCTCAGTCTACAAGGGTCAAATCCTGAACACTTTGATTCACTGCTGAGCAAGGCACTTAACCCTGAACTCCAGACCCCTGTGACCTCTGACACAGAGAGTCATAACTGGGGGACACACATTAGGGTTCAGCTAAAGGAACAGATATGAAGAGGCTAGTTTCAGCAAAGTGTGAGACAGCATGGGAATGAGATGGAAGAGAAAGACATGCTTAGACAAGGGAGCCACAGTGTCCTGTTTGTCTGTGCATTCATATGGCAGCTCCCTCTGCAAACACACAGCGATATTTGTCAGTCTGGTATTCTGAGTCATATCACTCTGGTTTCCATCAGCCCAGTCCTCAGCTCACAGGAAGGACTCATGTGTTTAAAGACTCATGTATGGAGCTAAATGTCAGGATGTGGGAGGATTACCTCATGCACAATGCCATGAGCGCACACACACACACACAGACACACACACACACACACACACACACACACGTACGCGCGTATGCACACACACGCACGCGCGCGCACACACACACACACACACACACATATCCACATATCCACATATCCACACACACACACACACACACATATCCACACACACATATCCA
>NC_044499.1:52955422-52975422 GCF_902362185.1 Chanos chanos | reverse complement strand
GGTGAGGTACAGTCTGATTGGGTAGATTAGGGTGAGGTACAGTCTGATTGGGTAGATTAGGGTGGGGTACAGTCTGAGTGGGTAGATTACGGTGAGGTACAGCCTGATTGGGTAGATTAGGGTGAGGTACAGTCTGATTGGGTAGATTAGGGTGAGGTACAGTCTGATTGGGTAGATTAGGGTGAGGTACAGACTGATTGGGTAGATTACGGTGAGGTACAGTCTGATTGGGTAGATTAGGGTGAGGTGCAGTCTGATTGGGTAGATTACGGTGAGGTACAGTCTGATTGGGTAGATTAGGGTGAGGTACAGTCTGATTGGGTAGATTAGGGTGGGGTACAGTCTGATTGGGTAAATTAGAGTGAGGTACAGTCTGATTGGGTAGATTACGGTGAGGTACAGTCTGAGTGGGTAGATTAGTGTGGGGTACAGCCTGATTGGGTAAATTAGAGTGAGGTACAGCCTGATTGGGTAGATTACGGTGAGGTACAGTCTGATTGGGTAGATTAGGGTGAGGTACAGTCTGATTGGGTAGATTAGGGTGAGGTACAGTCTGATTGGGTAGATTAGGGTGAGGTACAGTCTGATTGGGTAGATTAGGGTGGGGTACAGTCTGAGTGGGTAGATTAGGGTGAGGTACAGACTGATTGGGTAGATTAGGGTGAGGTACAGTCTGATTGGGTAGATTAGGGTGAGGTACAGTCTGATTGGGTAGATTAGGGTGGGGTACAGTCTGATTGCGTAGATTAGTGTGGGGTACAGCCTGATTGGGTAAATTAGAGTGAGGTACAGCCTGATTGGGTAGATTAGGGTGAGGTACAGCCTGATTGGGTAGATTAGACTGAGGTTCAGCCTGATTGGGTAGATTACGGTGAGGTACAGTCTGATTGGGTAAATTAGAGTGAGGTACAGTCTGATTGGGTAGATTAGGGTGAGGTACAGCCTGATTGGGTAGATTAGGGTGGGGTACAGTCTGATTGCATAGATTAGTGTGGGGTACAGCCTGATTGGGTAAATTAGAGTGAGGTACAGTCTGATTGGGTAGATTAGGGTGAGGTAAGCCTGATTGGGTAGATTAGGGTGAGGTACAGCCTGATTGGGTAGATTAGGAAGAGGCACCACATGCTGTCCTAAGTCTGGGAAGATGTCTTTAATCCCAGTCATGTAGGGAATGAGAGGAAAGGCTGTTGGGTTAGTGGTTCTGGAGAGAAGAGAAATTTGGGGCTTCCTCTGAATGACACGCACTTAATTCCTGTGACCTACACATGAACTGTTGAAATACATTGGGGTTAGTGTTGGGTCAGGATTAGCATTAGGGATTGGTGTTAGAATTAGGGTCTGGCTTACTGTGGGGGTTAAGGTCATTATAAGAGTCAGTGTGGGGATTAGGGTTAATGTTAAAATCGGTGTTAGGGTTATTGTTTGTGTCAGGATTACACTAGGCTTTAATGTTAGGGGTAGGGTTTGAATTTGGGGTTGATGTTAGTCATAGAGCCAGGGTAAGGAACACTTAGAGTTACTGATTAGTGCTAGTGTTAGGGGTAGGGTTAATGTCTGCATTATAGTTACGCTTTTAGTTTGGTTTTAAGTTAGTTATTTAAGAGTAATTTCTGATTGATCTGTTAACTGTTGACTAAAGCCTCTGATGTAATTTCATTGATTTATTACCACATCATATCATTTCCGATGCAATTAGAGTTGAGTTAAATACACAGTGATCAGTATTTCACTCTACTGTAAAATTTAAAAACAGCATTTATGAAGTTATATATTACAAAAACAATATTATAAAATATTCCTATAGTATTCATTATAAGTATATTTACTGTGTGTCCATTGTCCTTTGGCTGTATATGTGTCTAAAAATGTCTTTAATAGTTTCCCCACAGAGAGATATTCACCTGGTATGACACAACAGTGTTTTACAGACATGTGATTCCTCTAACTAGTTTTCACTGCGTTGGCAACAGAGGCGCACTGTTTAGAGTCAGTGCTCATTAAGTGGCCACAGTGACCAGATCGTATTGCTGGTCATTGTGCAGACAGACACCCAGTAATTCATGAGTGTATCTCAGAGCTGAAATGTGGAGCTGACTGCCCTGGAAACGGGGCATCAGTGGCCACAGACTGGTGCTATAAGAGGTCTAACTGTGCACTCAGTAGCGGGTTTCCAGAGCATTCTCATTGTTTATTAGGTGTTTGCATTTACGCATTGTTGTCCTACTTTTTCTCCAATTAATTAGACATAAAAGACTTTGGAGTTACACACACAGACGCCTTCTTTTAATGGTATCTCTTTGAGATGTGCAGTCTCCGATTGCGAACAGTAATTATTTAAGGCACAAACACACACTGGCTCAGATAATGAGGCAGTATAATTTGAACAGTGATTAGCTGGAGAAAAAGGAGATTGTTGTGTTCAAAACATGTTGTAGCCTAGTATTTTGTGTATTTCTTGTGTTGGGTACATCTTTGTAAAGGGGTTGTATAATCAGTGGAATCATTGTTCTCTGGATGATAACTCCGGACTTTTTATGTCTCTTTTGTAGTCGCTCAAGGAAATGGTTTCATCCTTGAAAATATTCTGTGTATTGTGTAGAGCTGATGTGTTCTCCATTGACAGAGTCAGTGTGTGTTCTCAGCGGTAACAGGCTGAAGAGTATGGATATGTCACAGAATTTGGTCCCAACCAGGCTTTTTTACAGTTTGGAGAAAAGGAGTGATCTGATTTAGTTTCTAGTGCGTGATTTTAGCTGCTTGGAGCGCTGCCTTCTGTTTGTTTTGTTTTTTTAAGCCTGCAGGTCGATGATCATTTGTGTATTTTTTTTCTTCACAGATGTCTCTGATGCCGTCAAATGAGGTGGATCACTTAATCGATAGATTGGGGCACCCAAACATGACAAAAATCATTCCAGATAGTTACATCCAGCTTCATTAAGTCAAAATTTCCAGTCATTCTCAGCTTTCACAGCTCAAAAATGACACAGAGTCATTCTGAGATAAAGAAGTCAGCAATCTCAGGATGAGCCCATTTGGCTGTGAGTAAGTATATGAGAGACATTTAGAGAGGAGAAGAAAAAATGGCTTGCAACAGGGATGCTTAAGAGCAGTGATGTTTATTACAATGTGTCATGGGAGAAGGAGGAGACACAATTCAGGCTGTCATTTTATCCCTGGGAGGGGTGCTTTATTTCAAACTTGGATCAAGGATAAACAGATGGGGGCTGTGGATCAAGTGCCGTAGGGATGGTCCTCAGGCGGCCTGTGCAGTGCCAGGGTGTTGGGGATGGTGGTTGGCTCTGTAGCAGCCGGACAGGGTTGCTTAAGGTTGCTGGTCAGCCAGGGTCTTGAACCTGGGCCTCAGGTGTGGCAGGTCACCTGAAAAGGGGAGCAAGAGTGACAAAACACAGTTGGGGGAGGGATAAACAAGCAGCCATAAACAAGTTCCCCTGGGATACCCCGACACTCCTGGAGTACCAGGAACCACCTGGTGACCCATGCATCCTACAGCTGGGCCATCCACTGTAGGGGAGCATGGTCCGTTATGTTGGTGAAGTGCTGCCCCAGCAAGCAGAACCTGAGGTCCAGAACTGTTCATTTGATGACTAAAGCCTCCCACTGCACAGTCGCATTGTGTTTTCAGCTGGAGACAGCTTCCATGACAGGAATAGAATGAGGTGTTCTTCGCCATCAAAGTCCTGTGATAACACTGCCCCCAGGCCTATCTCACAGAACAGTGTAAGATTCTCCTCATGCAAAGGACACAACATTCAACATGTATGTTCCTGTGAGGTCACCTCAGTCTTGAGCTTGTTGTGCGCACTGTTCTCAGCTATATCTCCAAGTGTGAGATCTGCCACGTGATCTCTGATGGCATCTACTATGTTCCTCAGGAGTCCTTTGGGGAGAAGAGGGTCTGGCATTCTGGGCATTCTGCTTTTCCATCTGGTCTGGTATTGGCTTGCACATGACCACAGAAGCACTGTCGACAGTAAGAGTGCTCGCAGGGAAGACTCACTGGATCTGTGTAATCACTCAAACAAACTGAACATTGGATATGCATAAGCAGTGATGAAGCCATCATTCATTTCAGCCTCCTGATTTCCTAATTTCTTTAAAAGTAAATTTCTTAAATTCCTTAATTTATTATTTTGCACAGCTGGTGTCCACTGGACCTTCTCAGGCTGGTCTTTCCTGGTCAAGTCTGACAGTGGCAAAGCTGTGGAGGGGAAGTGAAGCATAAAGCAATGATAATATCCTGCCAGCCCCAAGAAACCCAATACCTGCTTTTTAGTTGTTGCTCGAGGGAAATTCCTGACTGATTTTGTCCTCTTCTCCTGTAGTTGTAGAAGCCCCCTTTGAATCTGGAAGCCCAGGTATGGGGTCTCCGACAGTCCTACGAGACATTTGGCTCAATTTATGGTCAGGGCTACTCCCTAGCACCCTGCATAGCCGAATGAGGTGTTCACCCCAGTTCTCTGCATGAACAACTACACCATCAAGGTAGGCAGTGGCATAGGCTCAGTGGGGTTGGGGGACAATGTCCATCACCCAATTTAACATGGCAGGAGCCCCATGGATACCAAAGGGAAGAACTTGATACTGCCAGTGGTGTGATGCGGTGCTGAACTTCAGGGGTTAGGGGCACCTGCCAATAGCCTTAAGTCAAGTCAAGAGTCAAAAATGAAGCTTGCCTTGTCTAGCTATTCCACCAGCTCATCTACACAAGGCATGAGGTAGCTGTGATGCCTCGTTCAGCTTCCGAAAGTCATTGCAGAAGTGCAGGGTGCCATCTGGTTTGGGGACCATCAGTCAGGCTACACCAGGGGCTTTGGGAGTCTTCTATGCCCCCTAGTGGCCTCATTTTCTCGATTTCCTGATGTGATGCTGAATGACCTGAGTGCAGCCAGGGGTCAAAGAGAACACATCTTGGAATTGCGCCTGCAGCTCCGCCTATTGCACTGCACCAAGCTCCTCATTGATATGGACCTCCTCTGCAGCCTCTAGAACACAGGTGAATAACAGAGGGACAAGCTCAATCCAGTGCTTCAGGAGGTTGACATGATGAAGTTGCTCCTGCCTCTGTCTTCCTGGCTGGTGAACTTGGCATGTGCCTGGCCCCACCGTTTTGACAACTGTGTATGGCATGTGCCAGGTAGTCAGGAACTTGCAATTTGCACTAGGCAGGAGCACAAGCACACACACACCAGGCTGGAAGTCATGGGTCTGGGTCTGGGCTGGCCGGTTTTACGCCTGGTGCCAGGCATATTGGTCATTTTCCAGTATTACCACTGGCATCCCATTCTTAGTTTCCACAAATAATCCGCAGCCACTTTTAAGACAGCAGTGACACGCGATGCATGTGGCAGGGCATCCAGGCCATCACTAACTACAGGAAAACATCACCTGCCTGTGACTGTGACGCCTCCCCTCCAGATGCACTGAACAAGTTCTACGCTTGGTTTGAGGAGTAGAATGATGTAGACCACTCCTCCCCCCGCCCTGGTACTGTGTCTAACCACAGCTGATGTGAGGAGAACTCTACGCAGAGTCAACCCATGGAAGGCTGCTGGGCCAGACAGTATTCCTGGCAGAGTGCTCACAGAAGGTGCAAACCAGCTGGTGGATGTTCTCACTGACATCTTCAACATCTCCCTGAGCAGCGCCATTGTTCCTACCTGCCTCAAGGCCACCACCATCGTCCCCGTGCTGAAGAAGTCTTCAGTGTCTTGCCTCCATGACTACCCCCCTGTTGCACTCACACCTATCGTCATGAAGTGTTTCGAGAGGCACGTCATGAGGCACATCAAGACCCTGCTGCCCCCCTCACTGGACCCCCTGCAGTTCACGCATCGCCCCAACCGCTCAACAGACGACGCCATCACCACCACCCTCCATCTGGCCCTTACCCATCTGGACAAAAAGGACACATACGTCCAAATGCTGTTCATAGACTTCAGTTCAGCATTCAACACAATCATCCCTCAGCACCTGATTGGAAAGCTGAGCCTGCTGGGCACGAGCACCTCACTCTGCAACTGGATCCTGGACTTCTGACTAGAGGACCTCAATCGGTCTGGATCGAGAGCAGTATCTTGAGAGCTGCATCCGCAAAGCCGCCAGCATTGTGGATGACCCCACACACCCCTCACATAAACTCTTTACCCTCCTGCCGTCTGGCTAAAGGTACCGTAGCATTCGGGCCATCACGGCCAGACTGTGTAACAGTGTCTTCCCCCAAGCAATCAGACTCAAGTTCAAGTTCAAGTTCAAGTTTATTTAGAGCCCAATATCACTGTTTACAGTCTCAAGGGGCTTTACAGGCCACAACAGTCAAATCAAAATATGACGGCACCCCCTGACTTAATCCTCATGGCGGGCAAGAAAAAACTCCCCAAAAACCCAAGAGGGAAATGGGAAAATGGGAGAAATCTTGAGGAGGACCACAGAGAGAGGAGACCCCTCCTTGGTCAGACAGGTGTGCAATAGGTGCCGACCACGTGGGCAGTTACAGCTGAAAATAAATTGGGGCATGAACAAAGGGGATGGTGATGTAGACAGGAGGCTGACGGGGGATGGAAGATGATGACACCAGGATGGATCAGTCCACAGGGCGGGAGGAGTCAGGATCACTGGTGTCTCAGGAGTAGCATGTGTGGCTCGACAGAGAGAGAGAGAGAGAGAGAGAGAGAGGGAGAGAGGGAGACAGAGAGAGAGAGAGAGAGAGAGAGAGGCACATTGTTAGATGTTCATTTCCACATAATGGTTGAGGTAAATATACATCGTGTGCCGAGTGTAGGCAGGGACTCCAGCAAGACTAACTAGTACAGCATAGCTAAAAGGGAGAGCTAGAAGGTAATATGGACATGATGGCACTCTGGGACACAAGGCGGCCACCCACTCCACAGTCAACAAACCTGAGTGAACATGTTAAAGTGGGGGGGCGACAGCATCCAAACATCCCAGTTCACCAAACAATCTATGCCCGAGAACCCTCCAGATCTGCTCCTTTGCCTAGTAAAGAGCTATTAGCAAAAGGCTTGGCTAAACAGATAAGTTTTCAGCCTTGACTTAAACATAGAGACTGTGTCTGAGTCTCGGACATTAATTGGGAGGCTATTCCATAACTGTGGGGCTCTGTAAGAGAAGGCTCTGCCCCCTGCTGTAGCCATCATAACTCGAGGTACCAACAAATAGCCTGCACCTTTTGATCTAAGTAGGCGTGGTGGATCATAAAAGACCAGGAGTTCGCGCAGGTACTGTGGCGCAAGACCATTTAATGCTCTATATGTTAATAGTAAGATTTTATAATCAATACGAGATTTGACTGGGAGCCAGTGCAGTGTGGATAAGATAGGGGTGATGTGATCATATTTTTTGGTTCTAGTAAGAACTCTGGCCGCTGCATTCTGAACTAACTGTAGCTTATTTATACACCTAGTAGAGCATCCAGACAGTAAGGCATTACAGTAGTCTAATCTAGAGGTAATGAAAGCATGAACCAATTTTTCAGCATCTTGAAATGACAATGCATTTCTTATCTTGTTAATATTTCTAAGATGAAAGAAGGCTATCCTGGTAATATTATCTACATGAGCTTCAAATGAAAGACTGGGGTCAATAATTACACCAAGATCTTTTACTGCTGCACCTAATGAAAGAGAAAGGCCATCCAGAGTAACTATGTGGTCGGAAAGCTTACTCCTAGCTGCATGTGATCCTAGTACAAGTACTTCTGTTTTTTCAGTGTTGAGTGAGAGGAAATTCGTAAGCATCCAGTGCCTAATATCCTTTAGACATTCCTCAATTTTGTTAAGTTGGTCCTCAACATCCCGTGACTGGACCCGACATCCTCCCACACACATACACACACATACACACATTCAGGCATGCACACATACACACACACACACTCATACTCAGTTGAACACCATTCCACTCACTTTGCAATGTTTTGCACATTCCCTTCTTAAGGTGCTGCACTGACCACCTGCACTCCTGCTGTTAATACTGTACTTTATGTTTACATTCACAACAGCTATGTACACTTTTACAGCAGATGTCTCAGTCATTTTGCACTGTCTGTCTTACAATTTATGCCCTGTCTTGCTGTTTGTACATGTTTGCACATGTGCACTTTATATAGTCTCATGTAGGCCTGTCCAGTCTCAGTTAGTTCTGTGTAGTCTCATGTGATTCTGTGTTGTTCTATGTGGCCCTGGAGGAACGTTGTTTCACTCTCACTGGGTTCGAGATGTATGTGGTGGAAAAGACAATAAAGCCTACGTCCACATCTACGTATATGTCTATTTGGTTCAACATATATTCAGTACAGTACAGTTCCATATAGTGTCTGTTGCATATACAGTTTCATATAGGGTCAGTCACATATACAGTTCCATATAGGGTCAATCACATATACAGTTCCATATAGCATCAATCACATATACAGTTCCATACAATATCAGTCACATATACAGTTCCATATAGGGTTAGTCACATGTACAGTTCCATATACAGTTCCATATAGTGTCAGTCACATATACAGTTCCATATACAGTTCCATATAGTGTCAGTCACATATACAGTTCCATATAGCGTCAGTCATATATGCAGTTCCATATAGTATTAGTCACATATACAGTTCCATATAGTATCAGTCATATATACAGTTCCCTATAGGGTCAGTCACATATACAGCTCCATGTAGCGTCAGTTATGAAGTCAGTTTCATTTAACTTCAATAAGCCACATTTCAACAGTCAATTACAGTTTAAATAAAATGACAGAATGTTCAGCAGAATATTCTGTCAACTTACTGAGAATATGAGCGTGGTTCGTTGGGTTGAGCAAGTCCGAGTAATTGTTGGTACTAAAGAAGAAGCATGTGTATGTGTGTGTGTGTGTGTGTGTGTGTGTGTGTGTGTGTGTGTGTGCAAGTGTGTGTGTTTAAGACATTTTCTCCTAATTTGGTGTGTCCAATTCCCTGTACTATAGTACCTCACCACTGGACGACCTCAGGACAGATGTGGACAGTTGAGTTCTCAGTGAGTCATTAGTAACACTGAGATGTACTGAGACTTACTGCCATGCCACTCTGCACCCAACAGGCTGTCTACATGTGCATATTGTGTGTATAGGTGCACTATTATACTGAAGGATATTGTAGTCAGCAACGGGTGTAGATGAGTGTGTGTGTGTGTGTGTGTGTGTGTGTGTGTGTGTGTGTGTGTGCATGCATGCGCGCGCATGCTCATCTGAGCAGTGACTATAGACCAGACCGTGTGTGGGACTCCCATTTCATGGTGAGAGCACTGACAGCCTGTGTGAAATGCCAGTTTGAATCACTTTCTAATTACCACACCAGCACGGTCATTCACCCCAATGCCCACGGATCAAAGCAGAAATGCTTGTGTGCTTGTGAGAGTGTGTGTGTATGTATCTGCACAGATTTGGTGCTCTGTGTATGTGAGTGTTTTTCACTGTGTATATCTGAGTGTTTATCCTTGTTTTGTGATAGTACCTCTTGTCTTTGTTAAGTTTTGCATAAGGATTTGTGACAGTAGGTCCGTCAGTATTCCTGTGAGTATTCTTGTTTCCTGAGTTTGTGTGTGTGTGTGGGCGTGTCTGTCTGTCTGTCTGTCTGTCTGTCTGTCTGCCTGTAAATCTTTATAAGCCATTGGTTTCTGCCATGCAGAAAAAGAGGAGATCAGCCATCAGAATGGAACGGAATGTGTGAGGGCCTGTGGAAATCATGTTAATTTAGTAAAGTGGTGTTAATTATACATGACAGGTAATCAGGTCTCACACTTCTGATGTTCAAGAACAGAGAGAGTGTGGCATTGCCGTCTGCGTATGTGTGTGCACGATGAGTAATCTGCCAGGCATCTTCACAAAATACACACTCCTTATTTTAGGATGCACCTTATTTCGAGATGCACCTTATTTTAGGATAAGCTGGTAAATATGCTACTTGAAAGAAAATTAGTGTTTGTCGTGCATACAGAGGTCATGCTAACATAAAAACGCTTTTGGTCACTGGGATATCAGCAAGTCAGAACCTGACCGTAGCATTGTCTCAGGTGTGGTCAGACTGTACTATTATCTCAGGTGTGGTCAGACTGTAATATTATCTCAGGTGTGGTCAGACTGTAATATTATCTCAGGTGTGGTCAGACTGTAATATTGTCTCAGGTGTGGTCAGACTGTAATATTATCTCAGGTGTGGTCAGACTGTAATATTGTCTCAGGTGTGGTCAGACTGTAATATTATCTCAGGTGTGATCAGACTGTAATATTATCTCAGGTGTGATCAGACTGTAACACTGTCTCAGGTGTGATCAGACTGTAATATGGTCTCAGGTGTGATCAGACTGTAATATTGTTCCAGGTGTGGTCAGACTGTAACACTGTCTCAGGTATGGTCAGACTGTAATATTATCTCAGGTGTGGTCAGACTGTAATATTGTCCCAGGTGTGGTCAGACTGTAATATTATCTCAGGTGTGGTCAGACTGTAATATTATCTCAGGTGTGGTCAGACTGTAATATTATCTCAGGTGTGGTCAGACTGTAATATTATCTCAGGTGTGATCAGACTGTAATATTGTCTTGGCTCTGGTCATCATATTTTTTTGTCGTTTGTTGCTGACACATTCGCCTGTAAGCTTGATTCACTGATATTATGTATTTTGTTTTTGTTACTGTCAAGTGAATTCAGATTCATTAATCTAAATTAATTTTGTTCCACAAAATTATAGAGGCATAAATAAATTAATAAATGTATTTGTTATAGAGGCATAAATAAATGAATAAATGTATTCGTTATAGAGGCATAAATAAATTATTAAATGTATTCGTTGTTTGATTAAATCAACTTCAGATTTTAGGGTTCGTCACATTTTTTGTGCAACACAAACTCAAGACCAAGAAAACTGGTAACAGACAGACAAACTAAATATGAGGATTTTCAGATATGAAGCATGTTGGTATTTGTGGTTTTTTTTGTAGGTGTGAGTGCTTGTAGTGTGTGAGTGTGTGTGTGTGTGTGAGTGTGTGTGCATGTGTGTGTGTGTGTGTGTCTGTGTCTGTGACAGACAGGCAGGTGAATGCAGGGAGAGAAATACATTCCCTTTCACTGGTTCTCATCAGAATGCTTAGACTGTGTGAAGCTCTATTTCAGGCTTCCACAATGGGGAAACAGTAATGACGTGAAACTGAGACTTATTTAAAATGCTTCATTTAACCAATAACACTTTTAATGGTTTTTTTAAGGGAAAGGGACTTGTGTTCTCAAACTCCAACATTAAAATATTGTTGAGTATATTAGAATCATATTGGATGTGAATGACTTTAATCGGGAAATTTCATGCAAATCAAGCATGATTTTAGAAGCTCCTGCGAGTAATTAAGAATCAGTGAAATGTGCATGCCTTTTATTTACTCGAATCCTGTTAATATTAGTCAATGTGAAAATCTCTCTCAGCTTAGAAAATGCTGTGCTGTCAGGTGGTTCCAATGTAGGAGTGAGAATTAACCGCTGACCCATGACCAGATTGTTATGGCCTCAGATCTTGGGCTCTCAGGCTCTTTTCCCAGTATGCCCTAGGGTTAGATACGAAAGCCCTGGGTGTCTCTGGAGGAGTTTAACCTCTAACATGGTAGCAAGCGCCTTTGGATGAGAGTCCCAGCCCAGGGAACACTGTCCCTCACTGGCCTTTACCCCACCCCCTGCCTGTTCCTATTACCCGCCCATGACATCACTGGCCTTTACCCCACCCACTTCATGTTCCTATTACCCGCCCATGACATCACTGGCCTTTACCCCACCCACTTCCTGTTCCTATTACCCGCCCATGACATCACTGGCCTTTACCCCACCCACTTCCTGTTCCTATTACCCGTCCATGACATCACTGGCCTTTACCCCACCCACTTCCTGCTCCCATTACCCACCCATGACATCACCATGCCATAAAATGTCTTCTTCTTCTCCTGTTTTACAAATCAATTTCCAGCTCACGTCTTATGTGAGCATGTTGGAGTCTAAGGGCTTTCTTTACACACACATTCATAAACTATTCATTCAGTGGGTTGAAGACATTGCTGTAACATGAGACATTGAAATGTGAACTAGCAAAGAGCTTTACAAAGAGATATATAACGCACTTGGCTCAGGTAAAGGCTGTCTCTGTGTGCGTCTGTGTGCCTGCGTTTGTGTAGTGTGTGTCTGTGTGTGCATGCATGTGTGTAGTGTGTGTCTGTGTGTGTGCGTGCATGTGTGTAGTGTGTGTCTGTGTGTGCGTGCATGTGTGTAGTGTGTGTCTGTGTGTGCGTGCATGTGTTTAGTGTGTGTATACCTTCCATCTGCGTCAATCTTGTTAGAGCACAGAAACATAGAAGGGTCATGACCTGCCGTGCCTCCAGTTCTGCCTCTCAGAGCTGGAGATTTGCATTTCATACATTTTTCATCGTCCCCGTTAGTCGTCATACACTGATACAGCACTCAGTTAGCACAGCAGGGCAGAGAGCCAGGCCCATATCCCAACTCCGAGCCTCTGTCGCTGCTTCTGAGGTGTGAGTTTCCAGTCATTTTTTAATCACAATCAATGTGCTTTGAAAAGAGGGAGAGAGAGAGAGAGAGAGAGAGAGAGAGAGAGAGTGAGTAGGAGGAGAGATATCTTTAGACAGGAAAGTCTTTTAGAGAGACATTCTTTCAAAGCTTTGATGGAGACTCCATGTTGCAAAGTCAATTTCTCCTCTATCTGTTCATCTGGGGAAGGAATCAGAGCTGCTGCTCCTTTTCAGATTGCTGTCTATCAAACATGAAACAAGATTTCAGTCCCTGGGTTTGGGCATGACAGGACAGCAACAGAAGGGAAAAGCAAAGGGTCAGAAAAGCCAAGGGCATGGAGTCAAATTGCATATTGTTTTACAGAGTGAGGTGAAGAGAACACTCCAGATAAATCAAAAGTCTCTCAGAATATGTGGAGCACAGGATACATGGGGCCTAAATGAAATAGAGTGTGGAGGAAGAGAGAAGGAGAGAGAGAGAGAGAGAGAGAGATGAGGGAGCAACAGAAGACAAATAGACTAACCCCGTGGTAAAGAGATAGCGCTGCCTCCCAGTTTAAGTGGGATTTACAGCCCCATGGATGTGTCTTCTCAGGGAAGCAGCTCTCCCAGCAAAAGGGCACAAAAAAGACACCCACAGGTCAAACACACATCAGTACGTCCCCAGGGGTCAGAGACAGTGTTCGTGTGTGTGAAAAATAGCTCTTTAATAAAAAAAAAAAAAAAAAGAAAATAATGCCATTTCAGAAACTTCAAACATGCTATATGCATTACAAATACTGAGGCATGAGAGGAAACACATAGTTAAACATGCCTCTCTGTCATTCCCCTTTGTGAGTGCATTCTCTTTGTGAGTGCATTAGACTCTGTGAGGACTTTGTGCTCTGTGAGTACATTAGACTCTATGAGGACTTTGTGCTCTGTGAGTACATTAGACTCTATGAGGACTTTGTGCTCTGTGAGTGCATTAGACTCTATGAGGACTTTGTGCTCTGTGAGTACATTAGACTCTATGAGGACTTTGTGCTCTGTGAGTACATTAGACTCTATGAGGACTTTATGCTCTGTGAGTGCATTAGACTCTATGAGGACTTTGTGCTCTGTGAGTACATTAGACTCTATGAGGACTTTATGCTCTGTGAGGACCCTCTCTTAGGAGAAAGCATTATACTGTATGAGGGGGCTCAGCTCTGTTCCAGTGTTCTGGTTTGTGGTGGTATAATGGTCAGTGAGGACATTTTGTTCTGTGGGGGCATTCTGCTACAAGACTATCAATCATTTTTTCACCTTTTTTTAAAAAAAATTTTTGATAATTATTTTTTATTATGACAGTTCTACGCTGCTTCAATCAAGCTCTGTGTAAGTGAAGATTTTTTTGGGGAGGCGGGTGTAAAACTGAAATGCCTGCCCTCTGCTGGTCGGTACAGGCAAGTGCCTTGCAGTAGGCTGTGTCCTCCACTCCTTCGTGTCTGTTTCTGTATCTGTGAGCTTCAGCTCCCGCCAGCACCAGCTGGGCCTCTCTGCTCCCTCCACTGGCCCTGCTATTTCACACGGCCTGGCTATTTGTTTTTCCAACTGTGTTTTCACGTGCTTGGGCATTGGTGCCTCTTGTGTGTGTATGTGTGTGTGTGCTGTATGTGTTTATGTGCTTATTTCGGCCTGGGACACACTCAGCAGGCGTAGCCAGAAGGCTTTTGAGTGTGTGCTGGTATTTTGTAACCTGCCATGGAGTGTTGGCACTCTGTTTTCTTGCTGCGTAATACCCTTAGCTCACTCTCTCTCGCTCTCTCTCTCTCTCTCTCTCTCCCTCTCTCTCTCTCTCTGATGGAGAATCCCTCACTCTGGAAAAAGAATTGCTTCCTACATCTATTCCATTATTAAGGAAGGGGCAAGCCTTGGTGACAGACACTTTTTACCTGCTGCCTTGGCAACCTGTCATTCTCTTCCGCCATCTTAGGCACCTACAGTCTCTCAACATTTGGAAGCTGTCTGCATAGTAACTTTGTTCATCAAACCATCTTTCAGTGAGAAGGATTTCAGTCCACAAGCTGTGATTAAGAGGTTTATAAGTGAAAGTGGCTCAGAATACTTAAGGCACAGACTTGTGTTTCAGGGAAAAAAAAGTTGTGTTTTAAACAGTGTTGAACAATATAAACAGGTCAAATGATGAAATGCTTGCGTCAAAATTTCTCGACAGAAAAAGCCCTCATCTGAGTCTCCTTTGGGTCCTCTACTTTACCCACTTCACAGACAGACTGGGTGATATATGTTACATAGACAGACTGGGTGATATATATGTTACACAGACAGACTGGGTGATCTATGTTTCACACAGACAGACTGGGTGATATATGTTTCACACAGACTGACTGGGTGATATATGTTTCACAGACAGACTCACAGACAGACTGGGTGATATATATATATGTTTCACAGACTGACTGGGTGATATATGTTTCACAGACAGACTCACAGACAGACTGGGTGATCTATGTTTCACACAGACAGACTGGGTGATATATGTTTCACACAGACTGACTGGGTGATATATGTTTCACAGACAGACTCACAGACAGACTGGGTGATATATGTGTCACAGACAGACTGGGTGATATATATGTTTCACAGACAGACTGGGTGATATATGTTTCACAGACAGACTGGGTGATATATGTTTCACAGACAGACTCACAGACAGACTGGTGATATATATATATATGTTTCACAGACAGACTGGGTGATATATATGTTTCACAGACAGACTGGGTGATATATGTTTCACAGACAGACTCACAGACAGACTGGCTGATATATGTGTCATAGACAGACTGGGTGATATATATGTGTCACAGACAGACTGGGTGATATATGTTTCACAGACAGACTGGGTGATATATGTGTCATAGACAGACTGGGTGATATATATGTTTCCCAGACAGACTGGGTGAGATATGTGTCACAGACAGACTGGGTGATATATATGTGTCACAGACAGACTGGGTGATATATGTGTCATAGACAGACTGGGTGATATATATGTTTCCCAGACAGACTGGGTGATATATGTGTCACAGACAGACTGGGTGATATATGTGTCACAGACAGACTGGGTGATATATGTGTCACAGACAGACTGGGTGATATATGTTTCACAGACAGACTGGGTGATATATGTTTCACAGACAGACTCACAGACAGACTGGTGATATATATATATGTTTCACAGACAGACTGGGTGATATATGTTTCACAGACAGACTGGCTGATATATGTTTCACAGACAGACTGGGTGATATATATGTTTCACACAGACAGACTGGGTGATATATGTTTTTGAGCACCTATACTTTTAATCGTATTTAAGTATTGTACTTGTTTGTCTACAACTTTCTCAGACAGAAAAAGGAATCGTTGTGGCCTCCATGGAAAAACATCAGATAAAAACTACAATATTTTTGTAAAACTGTACCTGTTAGACACACAGTTTATAACAAACTGCTACAATAAATTCGGCACCATGTAAATACGTCAGGAATGCATAACACACCGTCACTGATTGGCCGACAGGCAGGGTTAACGTGCTGTCACTGATTGGCCGACAGGCAGGGTTAACGTGCTGTCACTGATTGGCCGACAGGCAGGGTTAACGTGCTGTCACTAAGAGGAGATGGGAAATGTAGGCACATGTGACTAGCCAGCAGAACCTGACTGTGACCACCTAAAATACCCAGATTGCTCTCTGCCCCAGCGCCCCCTAGGCATGTGAACAATAGTGGAATTATTAGTATTGATTGAATTATTATTATTGATTGTGTGCAGAGGGATATGACGCATAGAAGGAGTGATTAAGTGTGTGTGTGCGTGTGTGTGTATGTGTGAGTGTGAGAGAGTGAGCACGTTATGCAAACTCATCATCCATGTGGTACCACTCCTTCACTTATTCCCTTTCGTCGCCTAACCCCCCCCCCCCCCCCCCCCCCCCCCCCCCCGTCCTCGTCTTAGGGGTGTGTCTACTGTCTGTAGTGGCTCCGACTTGTTCTGCATGTGCAACTGCAGCTGCCAGTATTAACTCCTCATCTCTCTCTCTCCCTCTCTCTCTCCCTCTCTCTCTCTCTCTCTCTCTCCCTCTCTCTCTCCCTCTCTCTCTCCCTCTCTCTCTCCCTCTCTCTTTCCCTCTCTCTTTCTCCCCCACCTTTCTCTCTTCCTTTAGTCTCTCTCATTCATTCTTTTCTCATTCCGCTCTTGTTCTCATTCATATACACGTTTTGTATCTGTACTGTGAGCTCTCACTCTCTCTCTCTTTTCCACTCTCTAGTCCTCCCCTGACAGAGGCAGAGACATTTTTTAGTGCACCCTGTCTCTCTCTCTGGTGTAGACTATAGGCAGTAGCATGTACTCAGTCTAAAACAGTAGCAGAAAATGAAGGAATAAAGACCAGGAAACACACCGGCAGGCAGCAACACCCCCCCCTCTCTGTCACACACACACACACACACACACACACACACACTGCACACTGCAGCCAAGACAAGCAGCAGCATCAGTTTTCAGAGCAACACTCCCTGCTCCTCCTCCCTCTGATGCTCTCGCTCTCTCCCCCTCCTTCCTCTCTCTCTCTCTCCCTCCCTCCTCTCGCTCTCTCTCCCTCCCTCATCTCTCTCTCTCCCCCCTCTCTCATCCCTCTCTCTCTCTCCCTCCCTCATCCCTCTCTCTCTCACTCTAGCTTCTCTCTGGAGCGCGCAAGCTCTCATCGTCTCTTTCGCTCTCACTTTCTCCCTCTCTGCCCCTTGCTCTCTTTCATGCGCTTTCTCTCTCTCTCTCTCTCTCTCTCTCTCTGTCTCCGTGGTTCCGTGGCAGACTCGCCATGTCTTAATGTGGGAATGTAGCCGAACGCAAGGCAGTGGAATTGTACTGCGATGATGGCTGTTGGACAGACAACAGGACACATCAGGACGGACAGGGAGATCTGAGGGCAGGGATTGGAAAGGGATCAGACGGATTTAACCCCTCTCCAGCCCACTCCTGATCCCGGTACATCACTCTCCCACTCCTGAAGGGGATTACTGGGTCCGTCCGGCTGCAACACAGCTGGCGCCAGCGCAGGAGGACGACAGCGGAACCACAGTCCTGATCGGGAGCCTGCAAGACAGGGGAGAGAACTGCAGAGCTAACCTGGACAACGGAGCCCTGAAGCCATTGCTACCTGAGCCTGCACACACACACACACACACACACACACACACACACACATACAGACACACACACACACACAGACACACACACACACACACACACACATACAGACACACACACACACACACACACACACACACAGATGCAGGGCTGCGCCAGAGGCAGACTGTGGCTGAAGCTCTGAGGTGCCAGTGTTGCGTTTGTGCACTGTGAGTGCATCGGTCTGATGCAGCAGGGAGCGCGTAGTTCCTGCACACGGATTTACCGCACTGATCTGAAGAAGAAAAAACCCACCCAAGCTGGATCGATCTCTTTTTTTTGCTCTCCTCTCTTTTCTTCTGCCTTCTTCTCCACTCTGGAGTGTCTTGGGAATTACCTACAGCTCTCCAGACGCTGATCCAGATAGAGGCACGTCTCTCAAACCCCCAATCTTTTCCCAAACCTCCTTCTCTTGGTTCTCTGATCTGTGTGTGTACGTGTGTGTGTGTATGTGAGTGTGTGTGTGTGTGTGTGTGTGTGTGTTTCTCTGATCTGTACATGTTTCTTTCAGAGGCAGTATTAACATAGTATTGTTAATGGTGTAGTTAAATATATAATTATATATATATATATATATATTTATTTATTTATATATATACATATATATATATATATATATATATATATATATATATATATATATATATACACACACATATATGTTTACATAAGTGGTAATGTATGAGTGGTTATGTAGTGCATGCCTCCTACAGTCGGCCAATATTAGCATGCTTCTCTGGGATTTGTGTGTGTGTATGTGTGTGTGTGTGTGTGAATATTGATGAGATGCCTACCTTTGGCTCCTTGCCCACTCCACTCCTGTGTTTGCGCCGGGTTCTAGCTGGGTGCTGATTTCAGGCAGATATGAGTGAGCGAACAGCACTGGGGTCCACGATGGAGACTCTGACCCTTGAGGAGCCCGGGGGCGATCAGGAGTCCCCCCAGGCTCCGGGGCCCCTCCGCTGTGGCCCCTGTGCGGTGTGGCCACGCCAGCAGACCTGGCTGTGTGTGGTGCCCATGTTGATGGGCTTTGTAGGCCTGGGTCTGAGTCTCATGCTGCTAAAGTGGATTGTGGTGGGTTCAGTCCAGGACTATGTGCCCACAGACCTGGTGGATGCAAAGGGCATTGAACAAGACCCCATATTCCTGTCCAAACCCAGCGCCCTCCCCAAAGCTCCAGACACCACAACCACATCCACCATCGGCTCAGGAGCCAGTGTAGGGCCCGGTTCCTCCACGCGCTCGTCTGACAGCACGGGCACGGTGCAGAGGACTCGACTGTCCCAGCCATCCAACCACACCGCCAGCAGCAGCAGTAATGCTGGACCTGGAGTCGGAGGCCCGGGAAACCGAGCCCCACACCTCCACAACAGGGTGGGCACGCGACTGACAGGGACTACCACTACCACCTCCACCCGCTCCACCAGACCGGCACCACCAGTGGGGGGGAAGGAGGCCACCCCTCGAAACACCACCATCAAGAAGGCCGGGGGAGTGGGTAACGGACATAACGCATCCCCTTCTACACGAGGTGCCACTCCCAGCCCCACCTCAACAACCAGTACCAGTACCACCACCATCTCCACACCAAGCACGACCTCCACCCGAACAACTCGGCCCACCTCTCCACTGCCTCCACCCACCAGACCCAGTCAGCGCTGGAATCACGGCCGATCCTCCAAAGGCCCGTCCACCAAGCCAACACGGCCACAGCACCGCTTCAGAACACGTAAGTCTCATTTGAATCCCCGTGTGTGTGTGTGTGTGCGTGTGCGTGTGTGTGTGTGGGGGGGGGGGGGGGGGAATCTGGGGACACCGAATTTACCTCTGCATTTGCCCATCTTGGCTCTTCATTCAGCTACATGTGAAAACAGGTAAAGGTTTGTTATGTATCCAATTGAAGCATTTTGTTACCTATCAGGCGAACCCTGGCTTCTTCTCCATATCTGCTCCTGTGAAAAGGCATTTCTGTGTGTGTGTGTATGTGTGTATGTCTGTGTGTGCGTGTCGGGGTGTGAGTGTGTGTGTTTCTGCATCTCCTCCTCCTCAGTCTTATAAAAGAGGCAGTCAGGCGATCTAATGGCACTCATTCTATTGCTCTCATTAACTCTACATGCTAATGAGAAGGCACATGACTCTCTTTCTTGCCCCCCCTCTCTGTCTCTCTCTCTGTATTTCTCTCTCTCTCTCTCTCTC
>NC_044499.1:52947922-52950422 GCF_902362185.1 Chanos chanos | reverse complement strand
ACCAGTACTGCTTCACTCTGCTCACAGCAACACTGAGTGTTAGGAATGCAGCCTTGTTTCACCTCCCATAATGAGATATAGTCTGACGCTGTATGGCCGATAGTCTGACCTGGGCCTGTTTAATCTCTCTATACAATTACAGACATCATAGACCTGGGCCTCTTTAATCTCTCTATACAATTACAGACATCACAGACCTGGGCCTGTATAATCTCTCTATACAATTACAGACATCATAGACCTGGGCCTGTATAATCTCTCTATACAATTACAGACATCATAGACCTGGGCCTCTTTAAGCTCTCTATACAATTACAGACATCATAGACCTGGGCCTGTTTAATCTCTCTATACAATTACAGACATCATAGACCTGGGCCTGTTTAATCTCTCTATACAATTACAGACATCACAGACCTGGGCCTCTTTAATCTCTCTATACAATTACAGACATCATAGACCTGGGCCTGTATAATCTCTCTATACAATTACAGACATCACAGACCTGGGCCTCTTTAATCTCTCTATACAATTACAGACATCATAGACCTGGGCCTGTTTAATCTCTCTATACAATTACAGACACCACAGACCTGGGCCTGTATAATCTCTCTATACAATTACAGACATCACAGACCTGGGCCTCTTTAATCTCTCTATACAATTACAGACATCATAGACCTGGGCCTGTTTAATCTCTCTATACAATTACAGACATCATAGACCTGGGCCTGTATAATCTCTCTATACAATTACAGACATCACAGACCTGGGCCTCTTTAATCTCTCTATACAATTACAGACATCATAGACCTGGGCCTGTATAATCTCTCTATACAATTACAGACATCATAGACCTGGGCCTGTATAATCTCTCTATACAATTACAGACATCATAGACCTGGGCCTCTTTAATCTCTCTATACAATTACAGACACCACAAGCCCTCTGTCTTCCACTGTCAGCTTCAAAGCTGGGTGGATAAATAGATGTATGTATGTATGTATGTATGTGTGTATGTATGTATGTGTGTGTGTGTGTGTGTGTGTGTATGTATGTATGTATGTATGTGTGTGTGTGTGTGTGTGTGTATGTATTTATGTATGGATGTATGTATGTATGTGTGTATGTATGTATAGATGGATGGATGGATGAGTGGATAGATGGATGGATGGATGGATGGGTAGATAAGGAGATGTATGCATTCTGTGGTTCTGTGGTTCTGTGGGGCGGGGCGTCTGTTTGCTGGGGAGTCCAAACTGAAGTGTGGTAATTAGCCAGGGCTACTCTGCACCGAGAGCATCGGGGCTAAAGCTGGAACGAGCAGGTCCACGGGGACTCTGAGTCCTGTCAGTGAGACAGTTCTGACTGTGATACCGCTGGAACCACGCCTGGGTAGGGCCAGCCAGCTAGTCCTACAGGGAAACGGACGCTCCCTAAACCACTCCAGCACCAGTCTGACAAGGAATCTGTGCACATTGCTCTTCATTGCTCTGTATTTACTGGGAAATCTGTTGACGCACAGATACATACAGATATGAAGCACTGAGTGCATAATCTCTATGTATTTTCTCTGTGCCGTCTGTAATGGCGAATGACTTCAGTGAAGCGTGAAAGCATGCTGGTGCTCTGTGTCCATTTGTGTGGATCTCACAATCAATCTCCAGGGTTTGATCCTCTGTCTAATCCGCTCCGTTTCCAAACAAAAGCTTTTATGCTCTCTGTCTCAGCGCCCAGCTCTCTGCCCAGAGCTCAGCTGTGGAGAACTGGTTTCTCTTAATGTGAGAACAAGTGGGCCTGACTTACTGAAGCAGCTTCCATTAAAACATCAATTTTCAGAACTGGTACTACTTTGCAACTCTCAACTCACCCACACACAGTGATGATGAATGTGTCTGTAGTGTATGTATGAGTGATTGTGTTTTTTAAATTCTCTCTCTCTCTCTCTCCCCCTCTCTCTCTCCCTCCATCTCCCTCTCTCTCTCTCTCTTTCTCCCTCTCCCTCTCCCTCTCTCTCTCTCTCTCTCTCTCTTTCTCTCTCTCTCTCCCTCCTCATGTTGTCTCTTCCTCTGTATGTGCGAGTTTATGTGTGTGTGCATGTGGGTGCATGTGTCTGTGTGTGTTTATGTGTGTGTGCGCGTGGGTGTGTGTGTGTGTGGGTGTGTGTTGTTGGGGGGGGGGGGGGGGCATGTCCATTTCTTATTGTACCATGCGGATGGGCAGATTGTTACTATGTCCTTTGTGTGTTCTTTGTTTGTGTGTGTGTTCTTGAGTGTGGCTGTGGGTAGGGTGTGTGTGTGTGTGTGTGTGTGTGTTGGTCTTTGGACACCATAATGAAGATGAGGTACAGATGGAGTGAAGATTTAAGGGTTACAGAGAGATGGATGGATTTCTCTCTCTCTCTCTCTCTACAGAATCCTTTTGGATAAAAAAAACTCAGTTCTGTTTCCTCTGCCCAGGGTCTTGACCAGTTCAGGCATGTGGGCTACAGGAGCAGAGC
>NC_044499.1:52930422-52940422 GCF_902362185.1 Chanos chanos | reverse complement strand
TCACTCCCCAACACGTGCTGGTGGAAGAAGCTAGCACCCATGGGTTTCAGCCTCTGTGCGGGCATACCCGCCTCCCGTGTCTGAAGTTGTGAGTTCGAGTCTGGTGCGGGACTGTGCTTAGGCCTGACACACACCTGATTCCACAGATCCATTAACCATCAAGCCCTTGATTAACTCAAATAACTGTGATACTGAAGAGTTAAAACAAAGAGGTGCAGGGGGTCCTCAGGACTGAAGTTGAGAACCACTGGTCTACACAACGCAGGTTACACCTGCACTTTCCTATTTAAAGGCTGCTGGACTTACCAGTTTAAATTGTAATTTTTTGTAAATTACATTACAGTTTTAAACTGTACAATTTACAGGTTGTTCTGTAAAGTTGTTTACATTTTACTGTATTTTTTACAGAATTATTCTGGCAACCACAGCTGCCAGTTTTTTTTCTCTGTAAAAACAATGGATTTTTTTAACAGTGTACTGCTTATACCTTTACACCTGTACTAACCTAATACTACACCTCTCTCATACCTTTACACCTGTACTAACCTAACACTATATGTTGCAATCAATGGAGTAACCCAAATGCAGAACACAGAGTCAACATGGAATTCAAATGAAAAGTTAGCGGATTGTAGATTTTGTGAATGGAATGAAATGGAGGGAGCAGCAAAGGCAGTGAGTGCAGACGGAGCCGAGGTCTGGAGAATCAGGCGGAGCGGGTGAGTGAGGGTGGCTGTGAGGGAACCGAGGTCTGGAGAACCAGGCGGAGCGGGTGAGTGAGGGCAGGCTGTGAGGGAACCGAGGTCTGGAGAACCAGGCGGAGCGGGTGAGTGAGGGTGGCTGTGAGAGAACCGAGGTCTGGAGAACCAGGCAGAGCGGGTGAGTGAGGGTGGCTGTGAGGGAACCGAGGTCTGGAGAACCAGGCGGAGCGGGTGAGTGAGGGCAGGCTGTGAGGGAACCGAGGTCTGGAGAACCAGGCGGAGCGGGTGAGTGAGGGTGGCTGTGAGAGAACCGAGGTCTGGAGAACCAGGCAGAGCGGGTGAGTGAGGGTGGCTGTGAGGGAACCGAGGTCTGGAGAACCAGGCGGAGCGGGTGAGTGAGGGCAGGCTGTGAGGGAACCGAGGTCTGGAGAACCAGGCGGAGCGGGTGAGTGAGGGTGGATGTGAGGGTGGATGTGAGGGTGGCTGGCAGACGAAAGACAGGCAGAATAAACAGGCAGGCGAGGAGGGGTGATTCTGAACGCAGGGAGACAAGGGTTCGTTTTAGCAAACAAACACGAGAGAGCAAGTTGAATACACCTAATGGTCAAGGAACGAGCTCCACCGTACAGGTTGAAGCAACAAACTGGAGGTGAATAAGTAAAGAACCAGGGTAGACATACTGTTGAAGTGATGAGGAAATAAACCGCAGGTGTGCAGGCTGATAGGCAATCTGGAGAGAGAGGGAGTGGCACGCCCACAGACGCACACACAACACAAACATACACACGCGCGCGCGCACACACACACACATACTTTTATACCTGCACTAACCTAACACTACACTTGCCATAAACCTTTACACCTGTACTAATGAAAAACTACAGCACCCTTATACCTTTACACCTGTACTAACCTAACACTACACCTGCCATAAACCTTTACACCTGTACTAACCTAACACTACACCTGCCTTATACCTGTACACCTGTACTAACTTAACACTAAGAGTGTGTGTGAATGTGTGTGCGCGCGCGCATGCCTGCGTGTGTGTGCGCATGCGCGTGTATATGTGTATGACTATATGTGTGTTTGTGTGTGTGTGTGTGTATGGGCGTGTGCATGCATGTATGTGTGTATGTGTGTATGCCTATATGTATGTATGTGTGTGTGTGTGTGCTTGAGTGTGTGTGCACGTGCACATGTGTATGTGTGCATGCCTATAAGTATGTATGTATGTGTGTGTGTGTGTGCTTGAGTGTGTGTGCACGTGCACATGTGTATGTGTGTGTGCCTATATGTATGTATGTATGTGTGTATGTATGTGTGTGTGTGTGTGTGTGTGTTTGTGGAAGAGAGGATGGACCTCTTCTGTGTGACCTTTTTGTGGAGATGAGGTGGAGGACAGACATTTACAGCGTGTGGTTGTGACATAGTTTTGGGGAAGAGATTATATGTGTGCTCCACTTGGTGTTATCCTTTCCAATAAGTCAGGAAATACTCAAAAATAAATCAATGAAACAACTTAATGATTTAAATAACAGATGCCGTCTGTCAAACAGCATGAATCGCTTTAGGGCATGTGTGTTTTTAATACGGGAAACAATGCAATTTGGATTTTGAACATTTCTAAGTTAGATTTTTAAAAATATTCATGAGATATTTCTTTATACTGGTGGAGCTAAATATGAAAAAAGGGACTAAATGACTCGAGAGGAGCTGTAGTGTGGGGTGGAGGAAAGAGGAGGTGTAGTGTGGGGTGGAGGAAAGAGGAGGTGTAGTGTGGGGTAGAGGAAAGAGGAGGTGTAGTGTGGGGTAGAGGAGAGAGGAGGTCTAGTATGGGGTAGAGGAGAGAGGAGCTGTAGTGTGGGGTAGAGGAAAGAGAAGGTGTAGTGTGGGGTGGAGGAAAGAGGAGGTGTAGTGTGGGGTGGAGGAAAGAGGAGGTGTAGTGTGGGGTAGAGGAGAGAGGAGGCGTAGTGTGGGGTAGAGGAGAGAGGAGCTGTAGTGTGGGGTAGAGGAAAGAGAAGGTGTAGTGTGGGGTGGAGGAAAGAGGAGGTGTAGTGTGGGGTGGAGGAAAGAGGAGGTGTAGTGTGGGGTAGAGGAGAGAGGAGGCGTAGTGTGGGGTAGAGGAAAGAGGAGCTGTAGTGTGGGGTGGAGGAAAGAGGAGGTGTAGTGTGGGGTAGAGGAAAGAGGAGGTTTAGTGTGGGGTAGAGGAAAGAGGAGGTCTAGTATGGGGTAGAGGAGAGAGGAGCTGTAGTGTGGGGTAGAGGAAAGAGGAGCTGTAGTGTGGGGTAGGGGAAAGAGGAGGTGTAGTGTGGGGTAGAGGAGAGAGGAGGTGTAGTGTGGGGTAGAGGAAAGAGGAGCTGTAGTGTGGGGTAGGGGAAAGAGGAGGTGTAGTGTGGGGTAGAGGAGAGAGGAGGTGTAGTGTGGGGTAGAGGAAAGAGGAGGTGTAGTGTGGGGTAGAGGAGAGAGGAGGTGTAGTGTGGGGTAGAGGAAAGAGGAGGTGTAGTGTGGGGTAGAGGAGAGAGGAGGTGTAGTGGGGTAGAGGAGAGAGGAGGTGTAGTGTGGGGTAGAGGAAAGAGGAGGTGTAATGTGGGGTAGAGGAAAGAGGAGCTGTAGTGTGGGGTAGAGGAGAGAGGAGCTGTAGTGTGGGGTAGAGGAGAGAGGAGGTCTACTGTGGGGTAGAGGAAAGAGGAGCTTTGTGTGGTTATAGTTTTTGTTTCTAGTGTTTTGACTAAAATGCCTCCCGTGAAGATATGTAACTGTCTGTATTTGCATCCAGTGGGAGGAGTAAAGGTTTCATCATCATATAAATGTATACAAATCTCGTCATATAAATGTATACGCATCTTGTCATATAAATGTACACTAATGGGAGAGAAAGGAAAGACAGGAGACACGTAAGAGCAGAGAGGTGTGCGTGAAAAGGTCTGTAATTGGCTCTTTCTGTCCCTGTGGAATGCAGTGAGACAGAGATGAATGCTGCAGCGCTGTAGGTGGGCGCATCGGTGAGTTTTCATCATTGCTTGATTGACAGGTGAGGTGAAGGGCAGGGAAACTCTTCGCTCCAGGGTTTCTATTGGATCATTCACAGCAGGTATCTAGTCACACCGATCAAAGCAACTAATTGGAAAGGTCACCAAGGTCTCCATGCCTGACCTTCGATACATTACTGTGAGTCTGTCTCCTTAACGATTAACCCTGGTCCCTTAAACTGATTAAGTGAAGTGATGTTAAGTTCATGGAGGAGGATGTGACGGTGTGGTCTGTGGCTGCTGATGATGGGGTGAGCCGTTCACGTCAGTTTGGGCCGATCTTCTCATCGTAGAGGCGATGACGGCCTGAGGAGGAGGATTGGAATAGATAAAAGCCAGAGACATTATGAGTACAGAGAAAGGCAGACCGGAGAGAGCCTTGTGCCTTGACTCTCCATTTTAACTGTTGCTTGTCTACAGCAGATTTCTTTGAGAAGAGGAGCTAATGGTTGTGTATGAATGATTAATCGCGCTCAGGGGTATGAGTTTTAATAAGTACACTGACTTCCCAACATGCTTCACTGCGGTCCCCTCTCTCCCGCTGCTCTAATGGAGTCTCTTCTCTGTCTTCTCCCAGGCCACAGAACCAGGGTGGCTGAAGATGGGGGAGGTAAAGAGAGGTAACAGGAGAAGAGAGATCGTAATTGTAAAGAGGTTTAACTTAGTTATAAAAAGAGGTGACCAAAAAACAGAGACTGTTATAGTGAATGGAGGTAACTGAAAAACAGAGGTTGTAATTGTAAACGGAGGTAATGGCAGCTGCACTGGATGGCCATATATGGTCAGAGCGTGTGATCAGTCTCCTGAGCGAAGCCACAGTGACAGGTGAAAGTGTGGGGCGGAGTCTGTGGTGCACAGGTGAGTGAACGTCTGCCTTAGAGAGGCTGCACTCGTAAACAGCAGCATAAACACGGCAGCTGAGAGACCCCCGGTGTTTGAGCGGAAAACAGGGCTTAGTCTGTAACTCTGCAACACAATCACAGAGCTTCTCTCCAACAAACGCTCGCAAATCATCGGCCGTGATCGTGGTAACTGAGCAGGAGTGATAGTGTGAAGGAGAGAGAAGAGAAATCAGGAGCACGACGCGTCTCCTGAGAGGGGCTGTTCAGGTGAACGCTGTGGCCCCTTAAAGAGACAAGCGCAACATGAAAAATCAGAAAACAAGGGGGAAAAAGAGATGGAGACAAAATAATTGAGTATGTGTATATTTAATATATTCACACACACACACACACACACATAACCTTCCGCTCCACAGAAATGTTCCCCTCTCTCACTCTAAATGCAAAACAAATAAGATTCGTTTGAGTGAAGAGGCTGGCTACCCGTCTGAGCTTTAAATTGAATCTCTCCGTTCTAAGGGTCTGTCTGTGCTACAGTGTGGTAAACAAACAAAACAGGACTATTTCGTCCAATCCAGGATTAGCCACACCTGCCAAATTGATTGCTTGGATGGGGCTGCTAACCAGTGTAAATTGGCTGGGACTGAGGGTGTGCATTATGGTGTGGTCAGGCGGGGGGGGTGTGAGTGGGGACGGCGTTTCTGTTCAGATGGCTGCGTAATACAAAGAGAGGCTGGTATTAGCATGTTAGCTATAAGCTACCACACAACAAATAAAACTGTCCATGCAGCAAGAGTTTGAATTTCCACTAAAATGTGGAGTCACTCCCCCCCCCCCCCCCCCCCCTCTCTCTCCCTCTCTCTCTCTTTGCCCCCCCCCCCACTCCCCCCCTCTCTCTCTCTCCCCCTCTCCCCCCCTCTCTCTTTTTCTGTCTCTCTGTCTCTTTCTTCATCTCTGTCTCTGTCTCTGCCCCCCCCCCTCTCTCTTTTTGTTTCTATCAGTGAAGTCTTTAAGCAGCTGACTATAATTAGCTTTAGCCTGTGATACTGAACTGGAGTGCAGGGTGATGAAGAGTGTGATGAAGAGGAATGGAATGGGGGTAGCCTGTTAATGGCTCTGTGGTCGCGGTAATGGTGTGGTGGATAATGATAATGGTGCTGCTGGTGAAGCAGGTGCTGATCCAGGTTATGAGATGATTTGGGTTCATGCAGATGAGAGCAGTTAAACTCCAGGGCCGGAGTCTGTCGCTGCTCTGGACACAGCCATTTAGCCTGATCCCAGTAATACAGACCCCGAAATGAGCTGTTCCGCTATTCTCATAGCTCCTCTGACAACAGCTGTACAAAGGCAGTACATAAAGACACACACACACACACACACACACACACGCAGTCAGATGTCCGAGCTCAGTGCCAGACAGAGCTATTTAACACTGCGGCTCTGGTGGTTGTTTCCTCCGATGCTATCATTATGACGTTGCCCATCACCATCAGCGGCGGCTCCGGCGCCATAGAAACGATAAGCACTACTGCTGACACTGGACCCACACCACCACTAAATCAAAGTCATCGGTGCCCCTGACTGATAATACCTGCTATTGTGGAGCCGTAATGGAGGCGCATAATAAGGGCCAGGCCGCGGCTGATTGGCACGTGGGGCCGTGCAGACTGGCCGAGGGAACGTCCAACACAGCCCGTCGCTCGCGGCTCATTTCCATGGCGATGTGGGCGGGGCAGATGGGGAGGGGGAGCGTATGCGCTTGTTTGTTCCCCCTGCGCTCGGGGGAGGGGTAGGTATCATCTCAGCTGATTTTCCGGTGTCGTTATGACACGGTGGTAACCCTCACTTTAATGATCTGTACCAAGCGCTCTCACGCCGTCTGGAGAGTGCGGCTGGGTAATTACGGAGCGGCCCAAAAGATTTATCGTGCCGATGTAGGGGAATAAATGGCTCGTTTCAGTCAGTCATTTGTCCATCTCATGATTGACTAGTTAATGTCTCCGTCAAATGGATTCGCAGACTATCAACAAATGTTTTTCCCTTTATTACCGGGGTTTTACCGAGCTTCAATTCATTGACATGTATTCATTTTATTCATCTCATTTACTGGCGTGGTTTAACCCTGCTTCAGTTCATTGTGCTCCGGACAATAGAATCGGCAGAACCAGCCTGAGAACCTTGTCATCTGAGAGAGAGAGAGCAAACCGGTTTTTTTTTTCCTCACACAGAACACACTAGAAGCAGGAAACAGGAGCGGGAGTCTTCATTATCCAGGCCTGTGAGAGGAAGTCGCTGTGTCTGAATATTGTATTCATGAGAGAGTCTGTGACATTTACACTGTAGTTATAGGACAGCTTTACATGGGTGCTGAGGCTATTGTTCTAGAAAACAGAATCTGTTTTGTGATACTGTTAGGATTATTCTCATTTACTCCAAACCCATAGTTAAAAAAAGGAAACAAGAGACAGAGGGGGTGGGACCCAGAGAGAGCAGCAGTTCTTGCTGTTCTTTGTAGAATTTTTTTTTTCTTTTCATCTTGATATTGCGAAGAGACGCTGCAGACAGAAAAAAGCCAAGTCAGGATCTGCTGCACCGAAACGCCTCATGCTCTGCCCTCTGCTGTGACAGCTTAACCTTCCTCTGAGGATCAACCCAATTCCCATCACTGAAATTCCCATCACTGAAATTCCCAGCTCTGAAATGCCTGTCATTCCTCTGGTCCCAGTCTCTGTTTTAATGGGCGTTTGTCTGGTCCCAGTCTCTGTTCTATGGGCATGTGTCTGGTCCCAGTCTCTGTTCTATGGGCATTTGTCTGGTCCCAGTCTCTGTTCTATGGGCGTGTGTCTGGTCCCAGTCTCTGTTCTATGGGCATGTGTCTGGTCCCAGTCTCTGTTCTATGGGCGTTTGTCTGGTCCCAGTCTCTGTTCTATGGGTGTTTGTCTGGTCCCAGTCTCTGTTCTATGGGCGTGTGTCTGGTCCCAGTCTCTGTTCTATGAGCATGTGTCTGGTCCCAGTCTCTGTTCTATGGGCGTTTGTCTGGTCCCAGTCTCTGTTCTATGGGCGTGTGTCTGGTCCCAGTCTCTGTTCTATGGGCGTGTGTCTGGTCCCAGTCTCTGTTCTATGGGCGTTTGTCTGGTCCCAGTCTCTGTTCTATGGGTGTTTGTCTGGTCCCAGTCTCTGTTCTATGGGCGTGTGTCTGGTCCCAGTCTCTGTTCTATGGGCATGTGTCTGGTCCCAGTCTCTGTTCTATGGGCGTTTGTCTGGTCCCAGTCTCTGTTCTATGGGCGTGTGTCTGGTCCCAGTCTCTGTTCTATGGGCATGTGTCTGGTCCCAGTCTCTGTTCTATGGGCGTTTGTCTGGTCCCAGTCTCTGTTCTATGGGTGTTTGTCTGGTCCCAGTCTCTGTTTTAATGGGCGTTTGTCTGGTCCCAGTCTCTGTTCTATGGGCATGTGTCTGGTCCCAGTCTCTGTTCTATGGGCGTTTGTCTGGTCCCAGTCTCTGTTCTATGGGTGTTTGTCTGGTCCCAGTCTCTGTTCTATGGGCGTTTGTCTGGTCCCAGTCTCTGTTCTATGGGCGTGTGTCTGGTCCCAGTCTCTGTTCTATGGGCGTGTGTCTGGTCCCAGTCTCTGTTCTATGGGCGTGTGTCTGGTCCCAGTCTCTTGCGGCATTCCTCTGGTGCAGGTCTCTGTATAAACACCGTTTCTCTGGCCTGAGTGTCCTCTTTGAGGGTGTTTCTCTGGCCCAAGCGTCTGCTCTAATGGCATTTTGCGGTCAGATGTCTTTGGCACGTTCAGTTTTTCTAGGTCTGACTGCAGAGTGGCCTAAATCACTGCTCATCTCTCCCTCTCAGATCCAAAAATTCTGCAGACAACACGCTCACCCACACCATTCTCTGTTAGATCTGTGTGTTTTGTTTTATTTCACACACAGAGAATGCAGCGTGTTAGCATGTGCTGTCTTCAGGAAAAAAACAGGAAAGAGATTTTTAAAAACAGGGCCCAAATCAAAGCATCATCCTTGAAGCCTCATAAAAATAAAAAAGCAAAACAAAGCTGATGGGAGATGTTTGCTTGGTTTGTCCGTCATCTCTGGACCATTCTGGTCGTTCGTCTTGCTTTAGAAGAGTGGTGATGGCGTCTCTATGACGACGAGACAATGACTGTAGAGAATTCCGCCCACTGACGGCCCACCCTCAGGACGGCCACACGCGCTTGGGCTTTTTCGTTTGTCATAATGATTAAGTCTTTGCCTTGTTACGTGACAGCCACTGGCTGAGGTTTTGAGAGTGTTGTGCGGACCTGTGGCGTGGTTGTTGGAGTGTGACTGGGTTAAGGATGCTCGTCGGCAGAGCTTTAGGAGCGCCTCTCCGGTGTGATAAAGCACAGACCCGGTGTAATTTCTGGTTTTCTGTCCAGGCCTTGCAGCGTGCAGTTGTCCCATAAGGAGTGAACCCAGCGTGGATCATTTGCTAAAGCTAAAAAACAGGCTTTTCTTTCAGCAGGTCATTTAACAAGTCTCATCACATCATAAAAGTTTTACCAAACACACCACTGCTGACAGCAGAACTACCTCACCACAGTCTGAATTATTCACATCTCCAACACCCCCCTCAGACATCCCCCCATGACCCCTGACTCCCAGGGTCAGCATAGGGGGGAGGAGGAGGGGCACGACAGGCCGAAGTGATTTTTCGTGTTGGTGCACTTAGCTCTGACACATCCGTCGTCTACTGAGCCCTGACCTTGGGCAGAACGGCTGTGCCCCTGGGCAGACGGAGAGGAGAGAAGGCAATGAAACAGTGGGCTCCTCTCCACTCCACTGCCCACCAGGGAATGATTTCAGTGTGCCTGGCACTGAGTGGAGCTCATGTCTGTGAAATCTGGAACTGATGTGTGGAGTGCAGCACAGACATCTCCTGATCTGCCTTGGCTATACAGCCAGCCTCAGAGAGAGAGAGAGAGAGGGAGACACCGAGAGAGAGGGAGAGAGACAGAGAGAGAGGGAGAGAGAGAGAGACAGAGAGACAGAGAGAGAGACAAAGAGAGAGGGACTGAAAAGACTGTACTTACAAAGTGAGAGAGAGTGACAGAGAGACAGAGAGAGAGAAAGAGAGAGAAAGAGACAAATAGTGAGACTGAAAAAACTGCACTGATAGAGAGAGAGAGACAGAGAGACAGAGAGACAGAGAGAGAGAGAGACAGGGAGAGAGAGACAGAGAGACAGAGACACAGAGAGAGGGAGAGCGATCTGAACTGTGCTCTTTCCTCTGCATCTACAGACATCACAAGATGTCTCTTGCAAAGAGATTTGAAAGGTAACACCAACACAATTTTTTCCATCCATGACCTTCATGCACAAAAACATTATATTTGACATTAACTGAACACACTGGAAAGTGCACAGGGTGCGAGTCAGTGCAATCTGC
>NC_044499.1:52890422-52915422 GCF_902362185.1 Chanos chanos | reverse complement strand
GCACACCGAATTCTATGGAAAATCAGAGCTGAACTAAAGGTGTGAAGTCATGTTCAAATCACTTTAAACTGAACTGAAGGTGGAAAGTCATGTCCAAATCACTTTATACTGAACCGAAGATGTGGTCATGTTCAAATCACTTTAAACTGAACCGAAGGTGGAAAGTCAAGTTCAGATCACTTTAAACTGAACCGAAGGTGTGAAGTCATGTTTAAATCACTTTAAACTGAACCGAAGGTGTGAAGTCATGTTCAAATCACTTTAATGAGTCATTTGTCCTGATCCCTGCCATCTGACAGAGAATGCGTCACTTGACTAGTTAAAATAAAGTAGCGACTGGGAAGATGAAATACATTTGTCAACTCTGCTCTACTGCTACATCAACAGAACAGTTTCACTGCTCGACGGCTACTTGGTTTTGAAAATACCAGTGCTACCACCTCGGTACTAAGGAATCCAGTTAAACCAGTGGCTTTGCCACTTTTCCTGGCACTACTGCCAGGCTGTGGTTACATAGTACAGTACATAAATACAGTTTTGTATTGCTGACAAATGCTAGCTTTTAGCATTGCTAACAGCTATAGTGCAAGGCAGGATTGCAGTTAGCCGTTATTGACTGGCAGGTTTTGGTACAGCTAAACTGCACATGAAAGAAAAAAAATAGGTATAAATACCAGAGATCTCACTTTATTTCCAACTTTATGAACTTATTAATGTATTTATACATTTTTGCTCTTTTATATAATGGTTTTTATTTATTCATTCATTTTATTTCTTTCATTTATTTTTGGCACTGCGTGTCATATCTCCATACCTGAGTCAAACTGGACTCCCAGTTAACTTAACTACCAGTCAAACTTAACTAGCAGCCAAACTGGACTACCAGTAAATTTAACTACCAGTCAAACCAAACTACCAGTCAGACTTAACTCCCAGTTAATCCAAACTACCATTAAACTTAACTACCAGTCAAACTTAACTACTAGGGATGGGACGATGTCGTTATCTCACGATTCGGTTCGATATATGATATGAGGTTCGCAATTCGATATCACCATGATTTGGTAGAGCCTAATAACAGTTCAGTTACAAAGTATGAATATTCAGAATTGATATTTAATCTTTAGCCATGCAAAAAAAAAAAAAAACTACTTTAAATAGCCTAAAGTTCTCTACTAGATAACACAGAAAGAGATCGAAATTTTCAGAAATACAAGAAAAGTGTCATAAATACAAGCTCCCTCAATGCTCCCTAGCAGTACAGTTAATCAAACATATTAAATTAAATGACCAACATGACATCATGAATCATACGTTAAGTATGTGTTTCCACATCATGCACAGAAACTGTTTCTTTGCATAACAAGATACTATAAATCCCTTCATGTTTTTTGTTGTTCAGTCATTTTAAACAGCAGTTTTGACACACGTATGTAATGCGTTATTTTGACACTGATAGTACCGTTACAATTCATTAAAGTCATGCTTAGTTTTTAAATGATCCATAAGATAACAAGCTACCATAACTCCATTATCGATTTCATTGTTAAGGCATCTTAATCAGCGATTTTCAGTCAATTACAAATGTTCGTATGTAATGCGTTCGCAGTGCGATACTTTAAAACTTGCTATGCAACATATTCAGGAGCAGAATGTACTCGTTTATAAAGTTCATGCACATTAATTGAATAGGAGTCTCAGTTGTAGACAGAAGTTGAGAATCTTAGCCAAAGAAACTTTTATTTCTGGAGGATAGGGTGCAATACAAACTAGCAAATACAAATAAAAGTAGGGTGCAATACGAAGTAGCAAATATCGAGATATTACTTTCTTACCTACGAAATGGATTGTTATGTTTTTGGATCGCGATATACCAAAATTCGATTTATTAGTCAAACTTAACTACCAGCCAAACTGGACTACCAGTCAAACTTAACTACCAGCCCAACTGGACTACCAGTCAAACTTAACCACCAGCCCAACTGGACAACCACTCAAACTGAGGTGCAGTCTGCAGGGGAGGGGCTGAAAACATTGTGAGGAGACGGGTTTTCAGCCCACGTCACTCAGCAACAATTCAAACTAATGACGACCTGCTTAGCCACCAACACAAAAAAACTGGTCTATTTCTCCAAACAACTGCCTGTGTAAGAAATGGACTGTAATGTAGTGGCTGTTCTGTGAAAGCAATGAGGGACTGAAGGCTGTGCCAGAAAAGGAACATAACAGCGTTTTGACTGTGAAATTCCTCCACACTCTACACACCTCTGCTCCGCCCTGACAGCGGGAAGCAGGCCTGGAACAGGGTCTGAAGGTCAGGTTTAAGGTCAGTGGTCCGCAGAGAGCCAGCGCTGTAGTGAACCACACCTCAAACCTTCATCGACATGCAGAGCTCTGTCCTATCCATGACAAATTTTCCCTCCGACGCCGACTGAGATCTCCCATCGATCTCCACGTCAAACCATCGGAATCCATCAGCCACGGGGTGTGTGACTGCTTCCCAAACCACCACTCCACACATGGAGACAAACATTACCACCTACCTGCTCCAGGCAGGAGGAGAACAGGCAGAGAGAGGGAGAGAGAGAGAGAGAGAGAGAGAGGGAGAGAGAGAGAGAGAGAGAGAGGGAGAGAGAGAGAGAGAGAAAGAGAGAGAAGGGTGGGGGATGTTTGCAGTTTGTGTTTGTTCAGTAGTAGAGCTGTTTTATGAGTTGTGGGACTGTGATATTGACTGTCTATAAAGAAAAACGGACCCAGCTGTAGCAGGCTGAGGTGGGAAAAAACAGAAGAGGGAGGGGCCAAGCAGAGAGAAGGATCATGTAACATCTCTGTGACTGAAAAGTGAGGTGTCACACAAGACAGTGATGCCAAGCACTCACAGGAACACACGCACACACACACATACACAAGCACGCATACATACATACACACACACACACATGCATGCCCACAAACACACACACACACACATGCACACACGCGCACACACACACACACGCGCATGCACACACACACATAGTCTCACAGACCCTCTAATGCTAACACTCTCTCTCTCTCTCTCAGTCATTACTCACACACCCTCTCTGCTTCCTCTATGACACTTACATCTCATACACACACACAGAGTCATAGCCTGCTGTTCTATGAGTGGCACTTTGCCCCTGGAACAATGCTGCTTTGTCTTTCAGACCAGAGTATTCTCCAAAGAGTCCTCTCACAACCGTTATGTTCAGCTGCTCAGCTCCAGGAAATGTCGGAGAAACTGCTTTAAGCAGCAGCCTCAGCCAATCAGGTTTCTGGCATGTGGTCATGTGATGAGGCAGATAGTGGGAAATATAAAGGTGACTCATTTGGTCTGTGTGATGGATGTAAAGTGGATTTGGCAACTTTAAACAGCCTATTGCATTATATCTGACCCTAACCCTAACCCTATATCTGACCCTAACCCTAAACCCTATATCTGAGTCTGCTCCTGTCTCTATTGCATTATATCTGACCCTAACCCTAACCCTATATCTGACCCTAACCCTAACCCTATATCTGAGTCTGCTCTTGTCTCTTCTAGCTTCTCACATACACACACACACACACAGTACACAGTACACAGTACAAACACTCTGGCCATCTGATGGCCAAACACATAGCTGCATCAACAACAACAACACTTTACTAATGACATTTATGTCAAGTGGTCAACAAGGTGAATCGGCCTGATTTTGAGAAGCCGTTTAACACACGCACACACGCACACACACATACACACACACACACGGATGCACACACGCACACTCAGCATGGATGACAAAGAGGTGCTGACTTCAGTCATGCACTGAAGCTGTCTGAACTTACTGACAGCTTATCCTCCTTCACCAACTCCCAGGTCCTGTGATTCCTCCTCTAATTCCTCCTCTTCTCTCCTGTTGTCCTCTCTTTTCTCTCTTCTCTCCTTTTCTCCTCTTTCCTCTGCTTCGGGACTCTCTCTTCTGTTTGCATTTGGGATTGTTGCGAGCCAGTGGAAAAGTGTGTTAGAGAGATTCAGGAGCCTGCTATGATTAGACTGGTATTTTAAACATCTTATTTTGCCTTAGCAAATGCACATCAAGCCTGAGAAATTTTCAACTTCCTACCAATTTGGTAACAGAATATTCTTGATTAATTTCCTTTTTTCGGGGCACCGTCTCACTTTAATAGATCTGGTTTGTCAGTTCAGTGGTAGTCCAACATCGTATCTCATTCCATCACAGTCAGCTGACCGATCAACAATCGCAGCGTTCCGACTAGACTAATCGTTCCGCTCAACCAGAGCATTCTGGGTGTCATGAGAATCCCAAGCATGCTTTTCATCTAATGCACACAGTGCAAACAAACACACACACACACTAACATACACACACACACACACACACCCCAAAGCATGCTCCCTACTGCTCCTCATTACACGACTAATGAGATTCCTCTCACCTCCTTTCTTCTCCTTTGTCAACGACCAGAGAGGAGCTCACATTCACTGTAAGAATGAGTCCTTGTAATTCAGCAACATTTTAACAATTTCCAGTCTACATGTATTACTATCTGTCTATTAATTGCTTTTCCACAGATTTTGTGATAACTGTCCAAAAGTGTGATGGTGTTTTTTTTCCCGTTCTTATGTAATCCTAATCCAGTGAGGCATGCACTTACATACGAGCGCGCACTAAAACAGACACATAAGAGAGAGAATTCTCTTTTTTCCTTTCCCATCAGAGGGCCTGTGTGTTTCAGCTGTGACAGGGCGGGGCCTGATAGCCTTACCTTTCACCAAGAGCAGCCTTTTTAACATGAGACCACAGGCTGCATGTCAAAGTCAGGGTTCCTATCAGTCAAAGAGACAGAGGAGGAGGCAGTGGATGGGTGTGTGTTTATGTATGTTATGCTGAATTAAGCCATGCACATGCTTTAACACAGAGAGGACCAGAGAGGAGTCAATCACTGCATCTACTCTCACTGATCTCAACAGTATGGTTCCAGCTTCTTATCATTCTCACATGTTTAGACTGACCTCACTCAATAACAAAAGACACATCAAATGTTTGTTTAAAAAAGGGTATACCTGCCGGTCTACATAAAGAGTTCTGCTCGATTTCAGTTTATTTCAAATGGAGACGGTGGGCATGAAAGTTTATTGGTTATTATAAATGATATGATATTGTTTTATGGTGCATTGAAAGAGAGCTTTATTGGATACTTGTTAAAATCTTGCAGTCAGAGTTGTGGTTTTTGCCTTATTGGTCTTTAGGTGATTTGGCGAGTTTGATTACTTCGTAAGAGCTTCATTAATTTCGTCAACGGAAATCAATTGATTCTCTGAACCTTGAGAAGCTGCTTCCTCAACACTCTGCACTGTTTTCAGCCGCCAACAGCCACATCCACAAGCCAACAGCCACATCCACCAGCCAACAGCCGCTCTGAACATAAAAGTTTAGGGCTTCTGTATGCCTTTGGAAATAACAGTGTCCTGAGGCGAGATCGACAGTGTGAGGGGGGTTAGACAAACACTATATGGGTGGATGGCGGTGGAGTGAGAGAGGGCCATGTTGACGGTCTGTTAATTGGGTGGAGAGCTCAGGGCCACAGTAAAAACAGGTGATTAATGTTAATTGTCTCAGCGTTGAGCAGAATCGGCTGGATGCAGTCCCCGTTTTCACGTGACTGGTCCCATTCCGCAGAGAGAGCATCCAGGCCGCCCCTGATCCGTCTCACCGCTGTCCGGATCAGCAGCGAGAATGCAGGCCTGGTGTGCACTGTGCCTCCCCTGAATCAGGGGAATGGGCTGGCTCCTGAACCCTCAGGGAGATAGAAAAGAGGAGTGCATGGCAACTGGCTTGCTCTCTCCCAGAGAGAGAGAGAGAGACTGGTTTTATTTTTATTGTATAAAAGCAGGCTTTGCTGTCTTGGTTTGATTCCAGTTTCCAGTTTCCTCATATGGTCCTCCTCCTCCTCATATTCCTCCTCATACTGTTCCCTTCCTCCTTGTATGGTTCGCTTCCTCCTCGTACGGTCCTCTTCTTCCTCATACAGGCCTTTTCCTCCTCATATTCCTCCTCATACAGTTCTCTACCTCACAGCTCAGTGGAAATGCCTTCAGCAGAGCCCCAGGCCAGACCGCAGTACAGCCACTGCCAACAACAAGATTATCTGTCCCGCAAACCACACAGAGCATGCTATCTGTGTGTGTGTGTGTGCGTGTATGTGTGCGTGTGTGTGCGTGTGTATATGTTGGTGTGAATGTATAAATGCGTCTGTGTATATGTGTGTATGTGCATATGTATACGTGTCCAATAGTATTTAATGTAAGTATTCTGTGAAGTGGTCCTTATACTCTAGATGTTATGGTAAAGTGATGAGAGAGATGTGTTCCTGTAGAGTGTGATTATACACTGGGTTTTATGGTAAAGTGATAAGAAAGAGTTGCTCTTTGAGGATGTGATTATACACTGGGTTTTATGGTAAAGTGATAAGAAAGAGTTGCTCTTTGAGGATGTGATTATACACTGGGTTTTAGGGATGAAATGGTTACCGGTTTCATAGTAAACCATGGTAAAATTCCTGATGGTTAGTATTACTGTTTCAAATTTTAATTAGCATTAAAACTGTGGTTGATTACCGCGCTTTGAAAAACTCACATGAAATACTCATGTTAAAACAGTCTCCCAGACACAGGCACGCAGGCGCAGCAAGCAACGTGGGTTTGGTTTGTGTCAGTGAAAACATGGCTGAAGGCAGTGACAGCGCTCTGGAGATTTTTCAGCCTTCTTAAAAGCCGGTTTATGCTTCTGTGTAGAATCCATGGCTGCGTACCCTACACCATAGCCTGACGCACACCTCTCCAGAAATGCAAAGGCCGATTCATAATTCTGCATCGAATCTACGCTGTAGCTATGGAGTAGGTTCTGCGTAGCCGTGTACCCTATGCCGTAGCCTGATACGCACCTCTCCAGAAATGTAACTACACGTAGCGGCAACGTGTGGCGACGCAGATCGCAACTATGATTGGACGAAATCGAAGAGAGGTTAACTCAGGAAGTCTGTAAATATCTACATTTGTACGACTCCTCTTCGCCAGATTACAAAGACTGCCAGATGGCAGCAAATTCATGGAAAAAGATTTCTACAAACATCGGTTTGGACGTCACTTCAGTACAGTTTCAGTTTTGTCAGTCATATGTAGGTTAACACAGGGTCAACGGTACAATGAAATGTGTTGGACGAAAGAAACAGGTCAACTCAGCAATAAGAGCACTAGTCGTAGAACTATAGGATGTAAGATAAAAGATTTAAATAAAAATGGTATGAGCTATAATAAAAAATAACACTATGTACATGTATGAAAGAGCCTTAATGGGTAAAAGTGAACTGGCGAGTGTATACAACAATATTGCACATGGAGTATGTAGCAGTCCCGGTTCAATAGCAGCAGTCATGGTTGTTAGTGCACTTTTGTAAACAGTGCAGTGACAGTATGTAAACAGTGTAGTAAACAGTGCAGTAGACAGAAAACAAGTGTAGTAAACAGTAAGCAGTACAAGTAAACAGTAAACAGTGCAACAACCACGTAAGCAAATATGCAATGTGGAATATTTACATGTAGGGGTTGAGAAGCCTGATGGCCTGGTGGTCAAAACTGTCCTTAAGTCTGGTGGTACGTGCAGACATGCCCCTATATCATCTGCTGGACGGTAACAAGGAGAACAGTCTGCGTGCTGGGTGGCTGTGGTCTTTGATGATGCTGTGAGCCTTCTGCAGGCACTGTTGGTGAAAGATGTCCTGAATGGCAGGGAGTCTGCTGCCAGTCACGTGCTGTGCCGCATCCACCACCCTCTGTAGTGATTTGCGGCTGTGGGCGGAGCAGTTCCCGTACCAGACCGTGATGCAGCCCGTCAGCAAGCTCTCGATGGTGCACCTGTAGAAGTTCGTGAGGATGCTGGCGTTCATGCCAGACTTCCTCAGTCTTCTCAGGAAATAGAGCCCCTGGCAAGCTTTCTTGACCACGGTGTCCGTGTGGGGTGACCTGGAGAGGTCCTCGGTGATGTGTACAGCTGCTGATCCTTCCAACCTCAGCATCACCAATGTGGATGGACAGGTGTCCACCCCCCTGCTGTCTCCTGTAGGCTATGATCATCTCTTTAGTTTTACTGACATTGAGACATTTACTGACATTGTTGTCCTCACACCAGCTGGTTAGTGTCTTCACCTCCTCTCTGTAAGACATCTCATCGTTGTCCGTGATGAGGCCCAGGATGGTCGTGTCGTCAGCAAACTTAATGATGACATTGGAGCTTGTGAGGAGCTTAATGATGACATTGGACACTGTGCTTGGCAGCACAGTTGTAAGTGAACAGGGAGTACAGGAGGGAGCTGAGCACACAGCCCTGCGGTGAGGATCAGCGAGGATGAGGTGCGACTGCTGATTCTCACTACCTGTGGCCTGCCTGTCAGGAAGTCGAATATCCAGCTGCAGATGGAGGATTCTAGTCCAAGATCAACAAGCTTAGAGACGAGTTTTGAGGGAATGATGGTGTTGGATGCTGAGCTGTAATCAATGAAGAGCATTCTCACTTATGTACTCCCTTTGTCCAGGTGGGTTAGCGCGGTGTGTGTCGCCAAGGCGATGGCGTCATCTGTGGCCCTGTTTGGTCTGTATGCAAACTGAAGAGGGTCCAAGTTGTCAGGATGGGAGGAGCAGATGTGGGTTTTGACTAGTCGCTCGAAGCACTTCATGATGACTGATGTCAGTGCAACAGGGCGGTAGTCATTTAGACAGGAGGCCACTGGTCTCTTGGGGACAGGAACAATGGTGGATGCCTTGAGGGAGGTGGGGACCACGGACTGACTTAGGGAGAGGTTGAAGATGTTGGTGAACACCTACGCCAGTGGGTCAGTGCACGAACTGAGAGCCCGGCCTAGGATGCTGTCTGGCCCCGGAGCTTTGTGGGGGTTGACCCTCTTGAAGGACTGTTTCACACTGACCATTCCTAGGGTCAATGTGGCAGCCTCCCCACGCACATAAGGACGCATGGCGAGCACTGTGCTGTCCACATCGAAGCAAGCTTAAAAGGTGTTGAGCTTATCTGGGAGCGATGCGATGGGCTGGACAATGTTCCTGTTTTCCCCCCTTATAGCCCATGATGCAGTGCAATCCACTCCACATGCTCCTGGGGTCAGAGCTGTAGTAGCTGGACTCCACTTTGTCCCTGTAGTTCCTCTTGGCATCCCTGATGGACTTCTGGAGGTCATATCTGGCTGCTTTGTAGGCGTCAGGGTCCCCTGAGTTGAAGACGGTGGTCCGCGCTTTGAGTTTAGCACAAAATTGAGTTTAGCAGTTGACTCAGGGTTTCTGATTTGGGTAGGTGTGGACGGTGGCTTTTGGAACAACATCGTCGATGCACTTGCTTATATAACCCATGACAGAGCCTGTGTATTCACTGATGTTGCCATCAGCTACATCCTCAAATATCTGCCAGTCAGTTGTCTCAAAGCAGTCCTGTAAGTCTCTTTGTCCCATTTGTAGATAACCCTGGAAACCATTTTTTTTGTTTGTTTGTTTGTTTCAGTTTCTGTCTATATGCAGGCAGCAGCAGGATGGAGCAGTGGTCCGCCTTTCCAAAAGCAGGGTGGGGGAGGGGGTTGTAGCAGTCATTGAATGGGGTGTAGCAGTGATCCAGGGTCTGTTTTCCCCTGGTGGGAAAAGTGATATGTTGATAGTATTTTGGGAGAACCTTCCTCATGTTGGCTCTTTTGGAGTCTCCCAAAACAATGAGCACAGCCTCTGGGTATGACCTCTCCAGTCCATTTATGATCCTATACAGCTCGTCCAGTGCTGAAGGTTTATCAGCCTGTGGAGGGATGTAAACAGCTGTGTGAGGACTGAGCTGAACTCTCTGGGGAGGTAGAAGGGTCTAACTTTGATGGTCAGCAGCTCCAGTACCAGGGAGCGGTGCGTTGTTGAAACACAGACATTCGTGGCCCATGAAGAGTTGACCATAAATCACACGCATCCTCCCCTCGACCTGCCTGAGTCCTTCATTCTGTCATCCCGGTAGACGGAGAAACCCTCCGGAGAGTTGGCACAGTTAGGCACGCGGGGCTCCAGACACGTCTCAGCAGAACAGTTCCTAATGTCCCTTCGGTATTTAACTCGTCTAGCTGGTTGACCTGGGTCTGTGCATTAGCAGAATGCTGGGCAGAGGATGTTTGTTGTGTTTCTGTCGGATTCTACGCAAAACCCTGGCCTCTCTTTGTTTCACTCCGACAAGGTGCATGTAAACAAAAGACCCAGGGGAGTACGGTGTCCATGGTGTCGAAAGTCACCTTAAAGTCTAAACTGGCTGAAGATCATAACTGGAGCCATGCATGGGAATGTTGGACCAGTTAGCTTAACTTTTGCATTTAAAAACATATATCTGCACTTCATTTGGAGTGTTTTTGTAGCGTGAAAAAGTAATATCATCTATAAAAGACCTAGCAGACTACTGGACGTTAATTCATTTCAGTGGACAGAGTAGATGTAGGCTAGCCTATCACCTTCTTTTGATGTGCAACAATAACAGTAATAGACCTAATAATAATAATAATAACAATGACACTAATAATAATGGCTTTGACCCCCATCTTCTTCCAAACCCCCCCCCCCCCCCCCCCCCTCTGCAGACTCTATTCGCCCATTGCACACAATAACACGTTACACAATTTAGTCACCCAGCTAACATATTTTGTCCAATGCAATGCACATTTGATATGGTTTTTATATGTTTACATAAGGTATTGGCTATGTTATTATTTTAATGTTTATACAAACAAATAGTGCATAATGCTGCTGTTTTTATTTTTGGGTCTCAATATAAAACTTGATGAAATTATTTCAGTTGGCGAGTCAGTACTTTTTGAACATTTCAACAATACAGATAATACTGATAACTGTGATAATTTTGGTCACTATAATCGTGATATTAAATTTTCATACTGTTTCATCTCTACTGGGTTTTACGGTAAAGTGATGAGACGGAGGTGTTCCTGGAGGGTGTGATTATACACTGGGTTTTACGGTAAAGTGATGAGACGGAGGTGTTCCTGGAGGGTGTGATTATACACTGGGTTTTACGGTAAAGTGATGAGACGGAGGTGTTCCTGGAGGGTGTGATTATACACTGGGTTTTACGGTAATGTACTTGACTGGCTGTGGCTAACGCTTGATAAAGGCTTGTCTCTAATTAACACAGTGACAGTATGACAGTATCTAACTAGACAATCATCATCCTCCACTCTATTAAAGTGCTGGGGAAGTTACTGGTGCCCTGCAGGGCTTGGAGACTTAACACACAGGTCCTGCTCTGAGAGGGGGGGGGGGGGTTGGAGAGAGAGAGAGAGAGAGAGAGAGAGAGAGAATGTGAGGGGAAGTGCAACATTCTTTTGTTTTCTTAGCCTGTTCATCTCTCTGTCTTTCTTTCTTTTCTGCTTGCTTTCGATCTTTTTTTGTTCCAATATTCTCAGTCATTATAACTCTCTCCATCCTCTTCAAGAAGCACCCCCCCCCCCCCCAACACCACCTCCCCATGAAATTTCACATCAGCTGTATTTTTTCAACATTTTTCCCCCCGGAGCCTAAAATAACTCGTCTGCAGTAGCTGCTGTTTTCTGTCTGTGCAGCGTGAGTGTGTGTTAAAGATGGGGGAATCTGATTGGCTGAGACAGCCTCTGCCTCCTGCCTGCCAGCTCTCAGGCTCCGCTGGCGCCTGGCCAACAGCAGTAAACACGCTGAGTGCTGACAACACAGAAGCCTCAGCATCACGGGCATTAAGGGCTGAAAATCAGCCGTGCTGCTGAATGCAATCTTAGGAATGATTTTTCAGAAGTGACCTCACAACCTCTCACTGATTTCATAATGATTTAAAATGACAGAGAAATGGGGTAGCCTGAGTTTTGTATTGACCTGTGTCTGTTCACCAGGCCTGTCAGGACTAAGAAGTTTGTTTAACTTTGCTGAATTTGTCAGTAGCAGACAGAACACAGACGATGCAACCGTATGGTCAGTAGCTGAGAGAGCAGAAACAATATGGCTGTATTGTCAGTGCAGCAGCTGAGACAACAGAGACACTTCAGCAGAATGATCAGAGAACAGACATGACACTGCTGTATTGAGGTGGGTGGTGCTGTATTGAGGTGGGTGGTGCTGTATTGAGATGGGTGGTGCTGTATTAAGGTAGGTGGTGCTGTATTGAGGTGGGTGGTACTGTATTGAGATGGGTGGTGCTGTATTGGGATGGGTGGTGCTGTATTGAGATGGGTGGTTCTGTATTGAGGTGGGTGGTGCTGTATTGAGGTGGGTGGTGACGTATTGAGGTGGGTGGTGCTGTACTGAGATAGGTGGTTCTGTATTCAGATGGGTGGTGCTGTATTCAGATGGGTGGTGCTGTATTGAGATGGGTGGGTGGTGCTCTATTGAGATGGGTAGTGCTGTATTGAGGTGGGTGGTGCTCTATTGAGATGGGTGGTGCTGTATTGAGGTAGGTGGTGCTGTATTGAGGTGGGTGGTGCTGTATTGAGATGGGTGGTGCTGTATTGGGATGGGTGGTGTCTGTATTGAGGTGGGTGGTGCTGTATTGAGATGGGTGGGTGGTGGTGTATTGAGATGGGTAGTGCTGTATTGGGATGGGTGGTGCTGTATTGAGATGGGTGGTTCTGTATTGAGGTGGGTGGTGCTGTATTGAGGTGGGTGGTGACGTATTGAGGTGGGTGGTGCTGTACTGAGATAGGTGGTTCTGTATTCAGATGGGTGGTGCTGTATTCAGATGGGTGGTGCTGTATTGAGATGGGTGGGTGGTGCTCTATTGAGATGGGTAGTGCTGTATTGAGGTGGGTGGTGCTCTATTGAGATGGGTGGTGCTGTATTGAGGTAGGTGGTGCTGTATTGAGGTGGGTGGTGCTGTATTGAGATGGGTGGTGCTGTATTGGGATGGGTGGTGTCTGTATTGAGGTGGGTGGTGCTGTATTGAGGTGGGTGGTGCTGTATTCAGATGGGTGGTGCTGTATTGAGATGGGTGGGTGGTGGTGTATTGAGATGGGTAGTGCTGTATTGAGGTGGGTGGTGCTCTATTGAGATGGGTAGTGCTGTATTGAGGTGGGTGGTGCTCTATTGAGATGGGTAGTGCTGTATTGAGGTGGGTGGTGCTGTATTGAGGTGGGTGGTGCTGTATTGAGGTAGGTGGTGCTGTATTGAGGTGGGTGGTGCTGTATTGAGTTGGGTGGTGCTGTATTGAGATGGGTGGCACTGTATTGAGGTGGGTGGTGCTGTATTGAGGTGGGTGGTGCTACATATGGGAGAGTTACAGGTTAATTTGGCAGGCGGTTCTGGACTACTGCCATATATTCATGAGTTTCGTCAGCTGCTGTAGCAAAGACAGCATTTTACCACATCCTCTGGGCTTAATTTTTAATCTGTCAGTCTCCTTCTCTCCTTCACACACACACACAGGCACACACACACGCTTACCAAAGGGCTTACTAAAGATTTACCAAGCAAAGACTTACCACACAAAGGCTTACCATACAAAGATTTACCAAAGATTTATCAAATCTGCCATGAGAGTGAACACTGTACCTATGATCTGGTCCATTCTGGTCCATTTACTGAATGTTGAAAAATGAAACTATATGTCTATAAAAAAGATACAGAATGTTCTGTATTGTCCAGATACCTCATGTTAGACACACTATGAGGTGAAAATGTCAGTTTGGTACCAGTTTCTGCAGAAATGGTATGCTGAGATGTTGGCAGAAACAGTTTGGTTGATGAATTGAGGTCATAAGTGTTGGGCAGTTTGCTGAGAGAACTGAGCCGTTATCCTGGGAGGACGTCAGCGGGCACATGTTTCCTCACCTCCTGCTCAAACCCTTCCTGTATTTGAAGCCTTACTGTGAAAAAAATAGAGAAAAATTCAAAGCAGACTTGTTTTGTAATAGCCTTCCCTTCTCTTCAAGTTCTGCTCTTTAGTTCTTCACTTAATGAATTTAAATTCTAAACCATCATCTGGGGGCAGAAGTTCACCGCAGCATGGTCTTTGCTCAAGATGACATAACCAAATTATAACAGAAGTTTTTAGCAGTTAAGAATTCTGGTCTCATCACTCCCATTTAGCAAGCCCAGTGTCTGACAAACTACTTAAGTTCATCTTTTCAGGAGGGGACTGAGGAGGCAGCCATACAGACAGAGCGGAGAGAAATCCTCAGACCTGAATCTTACCTCATTCCCAGTGAGTCTGTAAAGTGGTCAAGGCTTTGCAGTGCTGCTCAGAAATGATCTGCTATCTTCTGTGGCCTGTTTCACTGCCGGGCATTTTCTCCCTCTGTGTGCCATAAATGAAATTTATGACTCGGGGACAGAGATGAGCACATATTATATTTTCTTTGAAGAACTAGGGAGGATTTGTGGGTATTTTCTATACAAAGCTTTCAAATCCAGACCAGTGGGACAAAGAGTAATCCACCTCAGTCAGTTCAGATGGCTGTGTCTTTCACTGATCCTAGATCTGCCCATGCTGGTACGGTGTGGTGTGTCTCTGAACTGAGGTCACTGTGTGTGTGTGTGTGTTTGTAGGAGCAGTGAGTCAGACTGGTGAACAGCCCTGACAAACACATGACCATTAGCTCCCATAATTCTCATTTCTCTCTCTTTCTCTCGTTTGTCTTTCTCTCTCTGTGTGTAGAACACAGCACTGTGGGCCCAGAGCACTGAGTTTGGGGTAGTGCAGCTCAGGCCTGTGTGTCAGCCTGTGATATATCTCTGAGTGGCGCTGTCCACTTCAGTGGTGCTGAAACATCTCTCTCTGTAAGAGAGAGAGGGAGAGAGAGAGAAAGGGAGAAGGGGAGGGGGCACAGCCTGACTGTCATAAGCAGAACTGGGAGGTTTGTGGTTATGAAACGTTAAAGAAAGGTGAACCCAACCCCCAGTGGATGTCATTCAAGACATATCTCCTATTCTTCCCCTAAAGGTTACAGTAATCAGAAATGCACAGAGGGTGAGGAGGATAAAGACAAAGTTCCTGAGTTGCTGTGTTTGTGTTTACAGCGAAATCTCTATCTGCGCAGTAAAACACAGCAGAGAAAGAAAATATCTGTGCTTGTCTCTTCATCACTCAAAGACTAGACATGAAACGTGGTTTGCATTCTCCCAGTGTGTGTCATTAGAAACTGGATGCGTGTTTATGTATATTCTCAGCAGGGAATGGATGGCCTGGCTTTCCACTGTAAGAGCAAACAGTGCCGCTAAGAAAACCCATTTGCCCTTTCCCTCTCTCTCTCTCTCTCTCTCTCTCCTTTATCCTCCTGAGTGTAGGCTCGTGTCTGTTAGTGTAACTCCTCTGAGGACCAGTTTCATTTAGCAGCATTGAGGAGAGGAGAGGGGAGGGGAGGGGAGGGGAGGAGAGGAGAGGAGAGGGGAGGAGAGAAGAGGAGAGGAGAGGAGAGGAGAGGGGAGGGGAGGGGAAGGGAGGAGAGGAGAGGAGTGCCTCCTTCATGGCTCATTGGCTCTGTTTTCACTCACTAATTTCTCTCCTCTGTTCCCTGTCCCTCAGGCGTGTGTTTCTGGCTCCTGTTCCTGATTCCTGCCACTCAGAGCTTTGACGAAGTTCCTACCACTGATTAACAGACCACTGATCAACAGACCACTGATTAACAGACCACTGATTAACAGACCACTGATCAACAGACCACTGATTAACAATTTACAATTTGGTATTTGGCAGACGCTTTTAGCCAAAGCAACTTACAATCAGTGCATCAGTCGGATTCCTAATACCTCATAAGCAGAGATCACAATAAGACTGAGCGTCAGTTTACCCCTTCGTATTGCGCCCTGGAATACTTTGACAAACATAGATACAAGACAAGGGTTTTTTTTTTGGTTTTTTTTTCTGATTAACAGACCACTGATCAACAGACCAGTGATTAACAGACCACTGATCAACAGACATACTCAACAGCACAGAGAAAGACAGAGGACAAAGTCCTGTTTGTTTATAAAGACTGTGATAGAAAAGACTGTTTATAAATGGTTGTATGTAAAATTGTTATAAAGCCTGCCCTGTAAGTGTGTGGGGTTCACATGTTTGTTTAGAGGCTGTGTAGATGTGTGTTTAGAGGAGACTGTGTAGATGTGTGTTTAGAGGAAACTGTGTAGATGTGTGTTTAGAGGCTGTGGAGATGTGTGTTTAGAGGAGGCTGTGTAGATGTGTGTTTAGAGGAGGCTGTGTAGATGTGTGTTTAGAGGAGACTGTGGAGATGTGTGTTTAGAGGCTGTGTAGATGTGTGTTTAGAGGAGGCTGTGTAGATGTGTGTTTAGAGGAGGCTGTGTAGATGTGTGTTTAGAGGAGACTGTGTAGATGTGTGTTTAGAGGAGACTGTGTAGATGTGTGTTTAGAGGCTGTGTAGATGTGTGTTCAAACGAGGCTGTGTAGATGTGTGTTTAGAGGAGGCTGTGTAGATGTGTGTTTAAAGCAGACTGTGGAGATGTGTCTTTAGAGGAGACTGTGGAGATGTGTGTTTAGAGGAGGCAGTGTAGATGTGTGTTTAGAGGCTGTGTAGATGTGTGTTTAGAGGAGACTGTGTAGATGTGTGTTTAGAGGAGACTGTGTAGATGTGTGTTTAGAGGAGGCTGTGTAGATGTGTGTTTAGAGGAGACTGTGGAGATGTGTGTTTAGAGGATACTGTGTAGATGTGTGTTTAGAGGCTGTGTAGATGTGTGTTCAAACGAGGCTGTGTAGATGTGTGTTTAGAGGAGGCTGTGTAGATGTGTGTTTAAAGCAGACTGTGGAGATGTGTCTTTAGAGGAGACTGTGGAGATGTGTGTTTAGAGGAGACTGTGGAGATGTGTGTTTAGAGGAGGCAGTGTAGATGTGTGTTTAGAGGAGACTGTGTAGATGTGTTTAGAGGGTGTGTAGATGTGTGTTTAGAGGAGGCTGTGTAGATGTGTGTTTAGAGGAGACTGTGTAGATGTGTGTTTAGAGGAGACTGTGTAGATGTGTGTTTAGAGGAGACTGTGGAGATGTGTGTTTAGAGGCTGTGTAGATGTGTGTTTAGAGGATACTGTGGAGATGTGTGTTTAGAGGGTGTGTAGATGTGTGTTTAGAGGAGGCTGTGTAGATGTGTGTTTAGAGGAGACTGTGTAGATGTGTGTTTAGAGGAGGCTGTGTAGATGTGTGTTTAGAGGAGGCTGTGTAAATGTGTGATTAGAGGAGACTGTGGAGATGTGTGTTTAGAGGAGACTGTGGAGATGTGTGTTTAGAGGAGGCTGTGTAGATGTGTGTTTAGAGGAGACTGTGGAGATGTGTGTTTAGAGGCTGTGTAGATGTGTGTTTAGAGGATACTGTGGAGATGTGTGTTTAGAGGGTGTGTAGATGTGTGTTTAGAGGAGACTGTGTAGATGTGTGTTTAGAGGAGGCTGTGTAGATGTGTGTTTAGAGGAGACTGTGTAGATGTGTGTTTAGAGGAGGCTGTGTAGATGTGTGTTTAGAAGCTGTGTAGAAATAAGGCACAACGATGTTAGGCCTGTGGAAGGACGACGGCTTAAACAGTCCAAAGTAATGACAGTGCTTCACTGGAGCATGCCAGAGGAGTCCACATGGAGAGAGAGAGAGAGAGAGAGTGATTAGGCTAGTTTATGGAATTAAAACCCCACTCCTCTTCTTGGATAAAGCTGTGTGAATCTATTGGGCCAATATTAAATTGGACAGCAGAGACTTGCTCAGGTTGGTCCAGCTGACAGGTTAATTATATGAATTGGCTTCAGTGAACAGAGCCCATTGGCCTGTGAGTAGACTGGACGTGTCAGTGGGTAGACTGAATAGACTGAATGTTCCACTGCTTGTGTTGTGAAACTGGTCTACACAGAGCAAGGCTTAGTGTGGTGGAGAGGTTCTGTGTGAACTTGACTCTGATTCTCACCTCTTATTCCCTAAAAGACAGAAGCGCACACACACACACACACACACACACACACGCACACACACACACACACACACACACACATAGACTGACAGACAGACAGTCAGATAGATAGATAGATAGATAGATAGATAGATCAGTTCTCTCTTTTTCTATAAGCAAACAGGAAAAAAAGGTTGGGCTCTGAACCAACAGGCATCACAGATTACAAATAGTGCAAACTCAGCAGCTTCAGCTCCTCCTCCTGTTTTATCCACCAATCACAGCAGAGGGACATAACACACATGACCTGCAACAAACAATGCAGCACAGGTCACAATCCTTACACCTGACTAATCTTGGCTGTGTTTGCTGTTTGTGATCCTCTGTTTGTTTGTCACAGAACTGGAGTCAAAGGAATCGTTTTTCTGGTCATCAAATGACTTATAGCTCAATCATATCGAACAAAAAGACAGTTTCACGTCCTGCTGTGTGTGTTCACTGCACTGAAGTTTTACTGTTTTGTCTCATACAGAATCAGGAGCCTCCAAACACACACACACACACACACACACACACACGCTCACACAGAGGGCTCAAAGAGTTTGTTTTGTCATGGATGAGAGAAGTCGTTGTTGGAGATGACCAGCCATAGAGGGCAAAATAATGGTTTTATTATTATTCAAACATGGGGCAACAGAGAGGGAGCGTCTTGAAAAAAGAACTATCCGAAAACAAGAGTCTTGTCTACCGTGTGTGCTGGGAGAGAGCTCTTCACATCTCAGGCATTGGATTTTCTTTAAAAGCAACCGGTGTCTTTTGAATCAAAGAAATGTGTTTTTGCTCTAAGTGGTCCACTTCAAGATTCTGTGGGCACACATGCTGTTAAAAGAGTCTTAAGTAATACAGAAGAATCCACATAACGGCATGAAGCATGTTTCAGTATGTAATTTGTTCTGTTGCAGAACTGATTGCGATGTAAATATGTGTGGAGGGACTTACCAGCGTCTCACTCTGACAAACATGCCTGTTCAAGGCCAGAAAACTCCACAAGGATTTACCAAGAAAGACGCAAAGCAAAATCATAATTTTATTGTGAATGAATTTCAGTGAATGTCTGAAAATATGGCTGAGAGCGGGAAGATGGCGGCGGCAATGTGTGTGCATGTGTGTGTGTGTGTGTGTGTGGGGGGGGGGCGCGCACGTGCACACTTGGGTGTAGGAATGGTTGTGCATGTGCATGTGCGTGTGCACGCGTGTGTGTACGTGTGCGTGTGCATGTGTATGTGTGTGTGGCAAGTCTCCCGTTGCTGGTTCCAGCTGGTTGGAGCCTGTAAATCACTCTTCTGTTTAGGTAATGAAATTCTCAGGAAGAGTGTGTGTGTGTGTGTGTGTGTGTGTGTGTGCGCGTACTGCAGTTGGTCTGTAGCTAAGAAGGAGCATGTGGTGGCAGTCGTCTGAATGCTAAAGAGGCCCAGTGTGGCATTCGGCAGAGCACAGGGGTTAAACAGGATCACACACATTCACTCTTCCATCCGTGCCAATCACGGCAGCAGGCACTCCTGGGCACCAGTGGTACCAGGGGAGCCCCGAGTCGTGACCTTCCTCTTGTTGAGAATGTGTCAGTGCGATTGGATCAGCCTGTCTTTTGAGAGGCTCAGACTTGTAATCCTGTTTGCTCATGTCCACGTCCTCCCTCTTCTGTTTGAATATATTTGGTGTGAGCTGAAGTGAGACTGAGGTAGTTGGTGGGAAGATTAGATAGTGTGGAGCACAAACACATCTCTTCCCTCATTCTCACCCCGCTCTTCTGTGGACCCTTCACCATCACTCCCCCCCCAGGAAGAAAAGAGGAAGGTCACTGACCACATGTTCTTCCCTCTCTCTCCGCTATTCATCCGTCCATCCAACCACACACACCGGCGACAGAGGCGTCAGGGTGCTGCAGCGGCCCTGTCAGGTCTGTGTCAGTGGGTCCTAATGCCCGCCTCTTTTCGGCTCATCCTTCCGTCGCATACTGGGAGCTCAGCCAAGAGACAGAGAGAGAGAGAGAGAGAGAGAGAGAGAGAGACAGAACATCACAGCAACTTTCTTCATCACACACACGCGCACACACACACACACACACACACACACACACATACACACACACGAGCACACACACACACATACATACACATGCACGCACACACACCCACCACACACACTCACACATCTCTCACACACACACATCATAGCAACTTTTCCTCATCACACACACACAGACACACACACACACATCTCCACCACTGAATCACTGTCTAACACATACATCCACCACTGAATCACTGGTTAACACACATCTCCACCACTGAATTACTGGTTAACACACATCACCACTGAATCACTGGTTAACATTCATCTCCACCACTGAATTACTGGTTAAGACTCATTTCCACCACTGAATCACTGGTTAACACTCATCTCCACCACTGAATCACTGGCCTCTTGTCTCTGAGGGAAATGACTCGTCTGATTTCCTCTAGACTCAGGAAAAAGGAAGAGGGAAAAAGTGACAAACAGTCTCAGATTTGATATAATGTGTCAAAGAGAAAAATGTGAGAGTCAAAAACACACCTCAGCACACACCAGGATACAGCACGATAAACACTGCAAAGTCTCACACAACCCGTTCCTTTAGGCACTCCAAAAACTTTCCTTTTCCAAAAACATCTAAGAAACAGGACAAGCTCCTCTTGAAGGATGAATCTGAATTTAAAATTCTTTTACATTTGTTAGCTGTTTTTTTTAATTAATAATCGAACATGTTTACTATTTTGCAATAAAAACATGTAGAGTGACTGAACTGAATAATACACACTGAATAAAACAACAAAGTACGCATGTGACCAAACATGTCAATGTTTCACACGTTTATACATTTACACGTGTTGGAATTTGTGTTTACACACCTCTCTCTCTCTCTCTCTCTCTCTCTCTCTCTCTCTCTCTCTCCCTCACTCACTCTCTCTCTCTCCCTCACTCACTCTCTCTCTCTCTCTCTCTCTCTCTCTCATTGCTCATTCAAGCACTTTCATTCTCCTCTCTCTCACTCTTTCTGTGTTTTTGCTGGCACTGCACATCCATCTGAATCTCAGGTTGGGGATAAATATTTCATTGGATGTTAAATATAGCCTGTCTCTCTCTCTCTCTGTCTCTCTCTCTTTGAGCATGCCCTACTTCCTCTGTAGGACAGGAAATGAGAGATGGAGTCAGGACAAACAGACAAGAGACAGAGAAGACGCAGGACTGAGAGGAAATGTCTTTCCAGGACTAGTGTTGTCTCTGTTTCCCGTCAGATGAGGTCACGCTGCCAGCTCCACAGTGTTAAAAAACACCATTAAAATATAAAATATGACATAAGAATATTAAAAAACAAACACACACACACTCAGTCTTTTCTGTGTTAATAGAAATCAGCACACTAGAGTAAATGAAATTCTGAAAGTATCCCCTCACAAGTCATTTCACCTGCAATTACCAGCTAAACTACTCAGTCAGGATTTTCTCCACAGCCAAACACCCACAGTACTGCCTGCTCAGATAAGAGTTTTAGAGATTCAGATAAGTTTGGTAAATGTCTCTTTGTATGGAAGATGTGCTCTGTTGGAGTTACACTGAATGGCGTGTCATGAGGCTGTACTGGGGGCCGGAAGACAGAACGTTTCCATTGGTGCTTTAGAAGGCCAGCGTTGCACTGTACAGTCCCTGTGGCTCACGGATTGGTTATCGGCCGCTCGCCAACAGCCAATCAGGCACAATTTGTTTTTTGTGTTTACTAGATTGCTGTGTATGCGTATATATGCAGAGATATCACTGTGTGCCCATGTACAGAGCTTCACTGCTGTCGTACTGACAGAAGACCATCATTACTAAAATCACAGGTGTGACAGTGATGTGGTTATTACGGTGACTTTTATAGGCCAGCGTGGCTCTTCTGAAAAGTGCTGTTTCATGAAAGATGGAGAAGCAGTCCACTCCTCACAGGTGATTACACACTCAGCACTCTCAGTCTGACCACCCACTTCTTACCCAGAATGCTTCAGAGTGTGCGACAGTGGCAGGTCTGGCCTGCAGTGGCATGTTGTTAGCAGTTTAAACTAGTCACTTACACACCTGCTCAAAGTCAGACCAGAATACTGCCAATGCCTAACCAATCCTCCTCTTGTGCACAGAAAGTAGTGCACAGAGAAATGTTTGTGTCTGGGCATGAATGGGCCAGATTAAGACAGAGCGTGAAACAGAAATAGAGAGAGAGAGTGACAGAAAGAGACAGAGAGAGAGAGAGTGACAGAGAGAGAGAGAGAGAGAGAGAGAGAGAGAGAGAGAGAGAGAGAGAGAAAGAGAGAGAGCGAAGAGGACAGTTTTGGTGTGATCAATCTAAGAATCGAGCTTATGTTTTGAGATGGCTAGGACAGTAACTCGAATCCCTACCGTAGCACATTAAACAGGCTTTATGATACTTATGGTATTTGTGATGGAGGAAAATCAGAGCATTGTGTGGATAATGTGCTATAAAATATCACGTCGTGTGTTTTTGGTTTCACACATTAAGAGGATTTTAATATTAGGGAAAAAGGTCTTCAAAGACAAGAACATATGCATGTGCAGGATAATCAGGGCTGACTAAGCTAGCGTTCAGATAGAGACACGCTAGCTCCTCTGTTGTGTTTTTGAAAAGCAGGCGAAACAGGAGAACATTACGCATGGATGTGCATTTAGGCTTGGTCATATTCATCGTCCTGTCATTAACAGCTATTGTAATGTTCTCTGCACGTAATGAGTTTAATGGGCTTTTAAGACTGCTCCAAATGTACCAGCAGCAGGTGCCCGTCTCCACGCTCTCAGCCGCACTCCTTTAAAAAGCACTTCACTTCCTGCTAATCTTTCATTTCCTCCTCCTCTTCTTCTGTGGCTCATCTGTCTGCTCTGTCAAGCAGGGACAAGGCTCTGTATAAGGGGAAAGACTCTGTATAATGGACAAGACTCTGTCTGAGGGACAAGGCTCTGTATAAGGGGAAAGACTCTGTATAATGGACAAGACTCTGTCTGAGGGAAAAGACTCTGTCTGAGGGAAAAGACTCTGTCTGAGGGACAAGACTCTGTCTGAGGGAAAAGACTCTGTATAAGGGACAAGACTCTGTCTGAGGGACAAGACTCTGTATGAGGGGAAAGACTCTGTCTTAGGGGAAAGACTCTGTCTGAGGGGAACGACTCTGTCTGAGGGACAAGACTCTGTATAAGGGACAAGACTCTGTCTGAGGGAAAAGACTCTGTCTGAGGGACAAGACTCTGTCTGAGGGACAAGACTCTGTATGAGGGGAAAGACTCTGTATAATGGACAAGACTCTGTCTGAGGGACAAGGCTCTGTATAAGGGACAAGACTCTGTCTGAGGGACAAGGCTCTGTATGAGGGGAAAGACTCTGTATAATGGACAAGACTCTGTATGAGGGGAAAGACTCTGTCTTAGGGGAAAGACTCTGTCTGAGGGACAAGACTCTGTCTGAGGGACAAGACTCTGTATGAGGGGAAAGACTCTGTATAAGGGACAAGACTCTGTCTGAGGGGAAAGACTCTGTCTTAGGGGAAAGACTCTGTCTGAGGGACAAGACTCTGTATAAGGGACAAGACTCTGTATGAGGGGAAAGACTCTGTATAAGGGACAAGACTCTGTCTGAGGGACAAGACTCTGTCTGAGGGACAAGACTCTGTATGAGGGGAAAGACTCTGTATAATGGACAAGACTCTGTCTTAGGGGAAAGACTCTGTCTAAGGGGAAAGACTCTGTCTGAGTGGAAAGTAAGTAAGAAGACTGTGCATGGATGTGCATTTAGGCCTGGCCATATTCATCGTCCTGTCATTAACACCCTTCTGTCATGAACACTGTTCTGTGTTAATGACAGCTGGGTTTTTGTCTCTGCTCAGTGTGTTTCATTGTGTTGTCACATGACAGAGTCTTAAAGTATAATCATTTTCCTATTGACCTCTCTTTGTTTAGCAGACACTGTCATCCAGAGTGAACTGCAAACAGAGCGTGAAGTTTAAGCGACACAGTAACAGAGCAGGAGGTTCCTGCAGGCACACACTTCCTGTGATACATGGCCACTGGTTTAGTGCCAGCGTTATGAGGATGCAAAGGCACCCACTACAGCCCAGTACAGCCCAGTACAGCCCACTACAGCCCAGTACAGCCCGGGACAGCCCACTACAGCCCAGTACAGCCCAGTACAGCCCACTACAGCCCAGTACAGCCCGGGACAGCCCGGGACAGCCCGGGACAGCCCGGGACAGGCCAGTAGAGTTGGACACAAACGCTGTAAAACATCACGCAGTATTCAAAACCACTCGAACAAATCCACAGTACAACATGTGGAGAGCATGAGGAGGATAACTGTAGCATTTTAGGCCATGTTGAAATGTACTTACAGCAACAAGAGTCCATCAGCTAGATCAGCAACATCACTGATGATAGGTCATGTTTCCATTATCAGACTTCGCACAGAAGGTTTGAGAGCTACGCTAAAAGTAGCCCCATGTGTCGTACCAGCCACTGTCTTTTAAAAGCGTCTCTCCTCTGTCATTCTGTACAGATACTATTACAGACCATATTTAACCGGTCGTGATTCCCAAAGCATAAAAGTGGTTCGCAGTTTTTACATTCGCTCCAGCAGGTCTGTTCCAGCCTACAGTTCTTAAAGCAGTTTAGCCGCCTTTAGCATCTGACGCAGAAACAAACAGCAGAATGAGTGTCAGAGCATAAAGAGGACAAGGTGTCTAACTGCCCTCCTGAAGAGGGCAGCTCTGTCTTTTCCTGAAGAGGGTGGCTCTGTCTTTTCCCAAAGAGGGCAGCTCTGTCTTTTCCTGAAGAGGGCGGCTCTGTCTTTTCCTGAAGAGGGCGGCTCTGTCTTTCCCGAAGAGGGCGGCTCTGTCTTTTCCCGAAGAGGGCGGCTCTGTCTTTTCCTGAAGAGGGCGGCTCTGTCTTTTCCTGAAGAGGGCGGCTTTGTCTT
>NC_044499.1:52875422-52880422 GCF_902362185.1 Chanos chanos | reverse complement strand
AAAAGTTAATTGAATCACGTTTCTCTGAGAAAGCACTAGAGAGGTCAGCTGGGGCCTAATTTATGGAATGTTGTCTGTGATGGACATACAGCTCATTTATCCAAGGAGTTTCTTTCATGGAATGCTGTATTCCTGAAGGATCACTATCACAAACAACTCCTCCAGTCATAAACATGAGGAACTGGAGTTTTTTGAAACATGCTGATGATGTGGAAGTCGTCCGTTCTGAGTCTGACTCAATAAGATGATTACAAGTGTTCACACACACACACACACACACACACACACACACACACACACACCCTACACATGCACACACACACACACACACACGCACACACACACGCGCGCCACACACACACCCCACACACATACGCCCATACCTACACTCGCGCACACACACACACACACACCCACATACGCACACGCACACCCTACACACACACACACACACACACATACGCACACGCACACACACACACAGATGTGCAGTGTAACTTGTTCACCTGTAATTGAATGTTTCATTTCCACCTACCCCTTTTTTTTCGTACCAGTTTTCCGACTCGAGTATTGTGTGTTACTTCTTACAGTTTCCAAGGAAACGGCTTTTGTGGACTCATTAGGGCGAGCATGCCTATCTGTCTCCTGTATCCACAGCACACTGCACCCACAACACAGTGGTTCTTAGACAGTGTAATGTTTTATGGGCTTTCAGTTTTCAGCCTTCAAATAAAACAACAGCCTGTTTTCATTTATCTGTTTTTTTAATCTGTGTTTTTTATCTGAGTTTTTAATCTGTGTTTGTAATGGTGTTTTTTTCATTTGAAGAGATAAGATTGAAAGAGATCAACTATGTTTCACACATCTGTTATAACTCAGCTATTACAACTCTCTTACACCTCCCCTGTTATAACTCAGCTATTACAACTCTCTTATACCTCCCTTGTTATAACTCATCTACTATAACTCTCTTACACCGCCCCTGTTATAATTCAAGTATTATAACTCTTACACCTCCTCGGTTATAACCTCGTTATAATTCATCTATTACAACTCTGATATCTCCTCTGTTATTACCTCATTATAACTCATCTATTATAACTCTCTTATACCTCCTCTGTTACAGCTCTGTTATAATGCATCTGTTGTAAATCTTTAAAGAACATGACTACTGTACCTCTGGTTGAATGTACATTATAACTCTGTTATAACAGCTGTGTTATAATGCATCTGTTGTAACTCTTTAAAGAACATGACTACTGTACCTCTGTCTGGTTGAATGTACCTTATAGCTCTGTTATAACAGCTGTGTTATAACTTGTCAGTCACAGCTCTGTCTGTCAGAGTATGTGTAATAATGGCCTGTCCATTATGTCTGGATTCAACTGTGTGTAATAAGAGCCGGTCCATTATGTCTGGATTCACTGATTTTGTTGACAGAACCACAGTAAGAAGGTCACTGAGCTTTTCAGTGCACAGTCACCTGACTGCTCTGAAAAACTGGCACATTTCCTGGAAATGTGTGGGTTTCTTTCTCTGGGGGGGGGGGGGGGGGGGGGGGGGGGGGGGGGGGGGGGCAGTGAAAGGGAGTGAGAAGGGAGAGGATGCGGAGCCTTGGTGTGGGATGAATAAATGGGATCTCTGTGTAATGAGGAGGGTCTGGTGAGCACGCTGCAGAGCTGAAGATGACAGACGACCTGAGAAAAAAAGAGGTATTACGTAGAGAGAGGGTGGAGGGGAACGTGGCCAGGGTATTAACGCCGTCTGCTAGGACAAAATGATTCATATTAATGATGACCACATCCTCATTTCAACTTCCTCTCTCTCTGTTTCAAAGCCCTGCTGGAGAACAAGCCAGCGATTAAAATGTCTGTGTGCTGTCAGGTGGAGACAGACAGAGTTAATCCACACAACCATCATTTCTCATTGCTTCACACACACACACACACACATACACACACACACACACACACACACACACATACATGCACACAGGGATGGCAGAACCTGCTCATTACCTAAACAATCTGTTCATTAATTAAACAGAGAGTCAGTTATAGTGTCACTATAGACAAAAAGAGAAGAGAAGAGAAGAGAAGAGAAGAGAAGAGAAGAGAAGAGAAGAGAGGAGAGGAGAGGAGAAGAGAAGAGAAGAGAAGAGAGGAGAAGAGAAGAGAAGAGAAGAGAAGAGAAGAGAAGAGAAGAGAGGAGAGGAGAGAGAGAAGAGAAGAGAAGAGAAGAGAGGAGAAGAGAAGAGAAGAGAAGAGAAGAGAAGAGAAGAGAAAAGAAGAGAAGAGAAGAGAGGAAAAGAGAAGAGAAGAGAAGAGAAGAGAGGAGAGGAGAGGAGAGGAGAAGAGAAGAGAAGAGAGGAGAGGAGAAGAGAAGAGAAGAGAAGAGAAGAGAGGAGAAGAGAAGAGAACCTATTGTAATACTACACAGTCTGCTCCTCAGGATGAAAGTCAGACAGAGGAAGATGAAAATGAGGAGAATGAGGGCTGAGGTGTGAGTGTTCAGGCTGGAGGGTCCAGACTGTTCTCCTGCAGCTCCTCTCCCTGTGCTTGGCAGCTCAGTCAGCAGCTGTGTTTTCACATTCAGGCCTTTTAAGTAGATTATGTACCCAGTGGACACACTCAGGGAAAAGCTGTGTAATTGAAGCATGTTAAAACACCAACACCAGGCCACCTCTCTCCCAGCTGCTGAATCCTGATGCTGAGGGGTTGTGTCCAAAGGTGAAGGATGGTCGTGTCACTTGTGGGAGTAGAGAAATTTTGGTGTTGAACCAGCAGTGTAGGCAACTGGAAAGAGACATGTCTTATCAACAAAGGAGCAACAGAGAGAGAGAGAGAGAGAGAGGAGAAGAAGAAGAAGAGGAGGGAACAAGTTAGTGAAGAGAAGGAGAGAAGTGGGTAAGAGGAGATCATCTAAAGAATTTAGCCAGTGGTGAAGCATCACATTAAGTCAGTGTCTGTGGGGTGTTTGTGTTGTTTATGTGTGTGATATTATCTGTTTGATACGACCATTGGAGTGGTACCGTTGTTTTGTATGGATTGTGCTGGCAGACAGAGCACTCTCTGAATTAGATGTGAAATAAATGGAGTGGAGTGAAGGGGAGGATGATGGAGAGGGAGAACAGGGGTATTTCTCCCTCCTGTCACACACCTTGTCAGCTCAGGATCTTGACATAATTAATCACTCTAAGTGAGCTTACAATTAAAGAAAAGTGAAATGAATTCTGCAGGTGGAGTAAATGCCTGGTGATTGGATGTGATCAGACAAGAACTCAACAGCACTTAGAGGCTCTGGGGAGGTGTGTGTGTTGAGCTTTGTGTTTCAAAGTGTTGACTCTAATACAACAGTGTCTTAACACGCTAGGCCAAGGGCTTTTTGTTCAAAGCCTCTATAAAAACTCATTGGCGTGTGGCCCGACTTTAAAATACGCTGCCTCACAGAAATACAATAATAATAACTCGCTTTCCCCAGCATCACGCACGCATGGGTTTGTTCATTTCTCCTGTGATGGTTTATAGCAGTGGCTTGCCCGGCCCAGTGGGAGACCGGCTCCATCGCGTTACTGAGATCAGCCGCAACTCCTGCGGAGTGGGTTCCGTGTTCCGTGTTGGTGTCAGACACGGGTCAGTATAAGGACACATACTGTACTGTGACAGGAAATGCTGACAGTGAGGACAATGATGACAGTGAGGACAGTGAGGACAGTGAGGACAGTGATGACAGTGAGGACAGTGAGGACAGTGATGACAGTGAGGACAGTGAGGACAGTGAGGACAGTGTGAACAGTGAGGACAGTGAGGACAGTGATGACAGTGAGGACAGTGATGACAATGAAGACAGTGAGGACAGTGATGACAGTGAGGACAGTGATGACAGAGAGGACAGTGAGGACAGTGATGACAGTGATGACAGTGTGAACAGTGAGGACAGTGATGACAGTGAGGACAGTGAGGACAGTGATGACAATGAAGACAGTGAGGACAGTGATGACAGTGATGACAGTGAGGACAGTGATGACAGTGAGGACAGTGAGGACAGTGATGACAGTGAGGACAGTGTGAACAGTGAGGACAGTGATGACAGTGTGAACAGTGAGGACAGTGAGGACAGTGATGACAATGAAGACAGTGAGGACAGTATGAACAGTGAGGACAGTGATGACAGTGAGGACAGTGATGACAGTGATGACAGTGAGGACAGTGTGAACAGTGAGGACAGTGATGACAGTGTGAACAGTGAGGACAGTGAGGACAGTGATGACAATGAAAACAGTGAGGACAGTGATGACAGTGAGGACAGTGTGAACAGTGAGGACAGTGATGACAATGTTGACAGTGATGAAAGTGATGACAATGAAGACAGTGTTGACAATGAAGACAGTGATGACAGTGTTCACAGTGATGACAGTGATGACAGTGATGACAGTGTTGACAATGAAGACAGTGAGGACAGTGTTCACAGTGATGACAGTGTTGACAGTGATGACAGTGATGACAGTGATGACAGTGATGACAATGTTGACAGTGATGACAGTGATGACATACAGACACATGTAAACAGACAGATTCATACAGACACATGTAAAAAGACAGATTTATACAGACACGTGTAAAGAGACAGATTCATACAGACACATGTAAATAGACAGATTCATACAGACACATGTAAACAGACAGTTTTATACAGACACATGTAAAAAGACAGATTTATACAGACACATGTAAACAGACAGATTTAAACAGACACATGTAAACAGACAGATTCATACAGACAGTTTTATACAGACACATGTAAACAGACAGATTTATACAGACACATGTAAAAAGACAGATTTAAATAGACACATGTAAACAGACAGATTCATACAGACACATGTAAACAGACAGATTTATACAGACACATGTAAACAGACAGTTTTATACAGACACATGTAAACAGACAGATTTATACAGACACATGTATGTTTTAATGATGCATTATTATGAATGTAA
>NC_044499.1:52857922-52872922 GCF_902362185.1 Chanos chanos | reverse complement strand
ATTGAATTTTTCACAGTTCATTACTTTGTTCACCTTTCTGACTCTTCTTTTTGAGCAGTCAGTTTTCAGAGTTCAGTTTCAACTTTTACGCACCAATCATGAGATTGATAAAGTGCCGATTTTATGGAAATTAGGCCTGAAAACATGAGTGACAGAATGGGGTAATGTCGCCAAACATTCACACTGTGACAGATTCAGTCAGCTCTGAACATATGCACGTCTCATTCAAGCTTTTCATAGTTATGAGTGGATGGAAAACTGACTGCTGGCTGCAGTGCATGTGAATCTAGAGATATCTGATATTATTTTGAAGATGTTTTAGGAATGCTAATATATTAATGTATTAATATTATGTGTCAATCAAGCAAACTATTTTAAAATGATTTCAGCTAGCATTTATTACCATCGATGGGGATTTTCTATTAAAACTGTGGGCACTACCCATGGCCTTCCCTCCTTCCCAAATTATAAACTTGAATCTGATCATGTGATTTCCTTTTGGTCACAGTCTCTGATTATTCTCAGTTTGTCAGACATTCATAATTCTACATGAATGAATATTTGTTAGAGCCATGTCACAGATGATAGATTAAAAGGCCTTAATGGGGTGCAAACAACACACTGGTAGTGTTACTAAGTACATTCATATTCAGAAATGAACGGACACTTTGTCTTCTCTCTCTTACTCTGCTCTCCAAACCCTGCTCTGTTTAGTCCACAGACTGACCAACACTAATATTCTCCACCAAAACATCAACCTCAACCCTGTGTGTGTGTGTGTGTGTGTGTGTGTGTGTGTGTGTGCGTGTAGCATGTGTGTTTATGTTTATGTGCGTGCGTGCGTGTGTGCATGTGTGCGTGTGTGTGTGTGTGTGTGTGTGTGTGTGTATAGTGTGTAATTGAATTGCTATTTTGTGTTTGGAGATCATTGGCTGATACAATATTGTGCCCATCCTGGGGCGGTGCAAGGGAGAGAGAGAGTGAAAACATCGCCCTCAGCACACGCAGCCCATAATTGGGGGCATTACGTAAATCTAGTAGGAGAAGGTTAGAGATAGAAGAATAAAATGCTAATTTTTTTTCTCTCCCGCCATCAAGCAGAAACTCCCTGGGGCCTGAGTAAACAAACAAAGGCGTGGATTTTTCTTCTCAATGTTTTTCACACTGATATTTAGCGTTTCAGTCAGAGAAGAAAAAGGGGAAAGAAAAACCTACTTGTCTAATATGTGTTGGGAGAAAGCGGAGCAGAAATTCAACATCCACCCGTTTTGCTCTCGGGTGAAATTCCTGCCCTTCACGGCCTGTCAGTGGTAATACAGGACAGTAAAAAGCCACGTGGTATTTATGTGGGTCCATAAAGTCAGGTGAGTCCCAGTGTGTGTGTAGACAGGGTTCTGATCCGGGCTGAGTCAGTGAGACAGGGTTCTGATCCAGGCTGAGTCGTCAGACAGAATTATACAGTATGCTGAGGTGTGACAGAGCAGACTGGGCACAGTCCTTTTAGGAGCCGTTCGAGTTACTTTATCACTCCCTATTGGCACGAGTCTCGTCCAGTACACAGAAGCAAAGTACAGATCAATACAGGGGCAGGAGGAGGCAGAGGTGAACTGAACATTGTCTTCTTCGCTCCATAAATCTGCATGCTGAGCTTTGTAAACGTTTATGGCACTGTGTTTTCTCTGCACTAATATTTTATACTCCTTACTCTAGTACAGTACATAAGGCTGTACAGATTCCAGCCTACACAGCCTACACAGCCTACACAGCCTACACAGCCTACACAGCCCAACAGTCTACACAGTCTACACGGTCTACACAGCCTACACAGTCTACACAGCCTACACAGTCTACACGGCCTACACAGTCTACACGGCCTACACAGTCTACACGGCCCAGCAGCCTACACAGTCTACACAGCCCAACAGTCTACACAGTCTACACAGCCTACACAGTCTACACAGCCTACACGGCCTACACAGTCTACACAGTCTACACAGTCCAACAGTCTACACAGTCTACACGGTCTACACAGTCTACACAGCCCAGCAGCCTACACAGCCTACACAGTCTACACAGTCTACACAGTCTACACGGTCTACACAGTCTACACAACCTACACAGCCTACACAGTCTACACAACCTACACAGCCTACACAGTCTACACAGCCCAACAGCCTACACAGCCTACACAGTCTACACAGTCTACACAGTCTACACGGCCTACACAGTCTACACAGCCCAGCAGCCTACACAGTCTACACAGTCTACACAGTCTACACGGCCTACACAGTCTACACAGTCTACACAGCCTACACAGCCTACACAGTCTACACGGCCTACACAGTCTACACAGTCTACACAGTCTACACAACCTACACAGTCTACACAACCTACACAGCCTACACAGTCTACACAGCCCAACAGCCTACACAGCCTACACAGCCTACACAGCCTACACAGCCCAACAGCCTACACAGTCTACACAGTCTACACAGCCTACACAGCCTACACAGTCTACACAGCCCAACAGCCTACACAGTCTACACAGCCTACACAGCCTACACAGCCTACACAGCCTACACGGCCTACACAGTCTACACAGCCTACACAGTCTACACAACCTACACAGCCTACACAGTCTACACAGCCCAACAGCCTACACAGCCTACACAGCCTACACAGCCCAACAGCCTACACAGTCTACACAGTCTACACAGCCTACACAGCCTACACAGTCTACACAGCCCAACAGCCTACACAGTCTACACAGCCTACACAGCCTACACAGCCTACACAGCCTACACGGCCTACACAGTCTACACAGCCCAACAGCCTACACAGCCTACACAGCCTACACAGTCTACACGGCCTACACAGTCTACACAGCCCAACAGCCTACACAGTCTACACAGCCCAACAGCCTACACAGCCTACACAGCCTACACAGTCTACACAGTCTACACGGCCTACACAGTCTACACAGTCTACACAGCCTACACAGCCTACACAGTCTACACGGCCTACACAGTCTACACAGCCCAACAGCCTACACAGTCTACACAACCTACACAGTCTACACAGTCTACACAGCCCAACAGCCTACACAGTCTACACAGTCTACACAGCCTACACAGTCTACACAGTCTACACAGCCTACACAGCCTACATGGCCTACACAGTCTACACAGCCCAACAGCCTACACAGCCTACACAGTCTACACAGCCTACACAGTCTACACGGCCTACACAGTCTACACAGTCCAACAGCCTACACAGCCTACACAGTCTACACAGCCTACACGGTCTACACAGTCCAACAGCCTACACAGCCTACACAGTCTACACAGCCTACACAGTCTACACGGCCTACACAGTCTACACAGTCCAACAGTCTACACAGCCTACACAGTCTACACGGCCTACACAGTCTACACAGCCCAGCAGCCTACACAGTCTACACAGTCTACAAAGTCTACACAGTCCAACAGCCTACACAGCCTACACAGTCTACACAGCCTACACAGTCTACACGGCCTACACAGTCTACACAGTCCAACAGCCTACACAGCCTACACAGTCTACACAGCCTACACAGTCTACACGGCCTACACAGTCTACACAGTCCAACAGCCTACACAGCCTACACAGTCTACACAGCCTACACAGTCTACACAGCCCAGCAGCCTACACAGTCTACACAGTCTACACGGTCTACACAGTCCAACAGCCTACACAGCCTACACAGTCTACACAACCTACACAGTCTACACGGCCTACACAGTCTACACAGTCCAACAGCCTACACAGCCTACACAGTCTACACAGCCTACACAGTCTACACGTCCTACACAGTCTACACAGCCCAACAGCCTACACAGTCTACACAGTCTACACAGCCTACACAGTCTACACAGTCTACACAGCCTACACAGTCTACACGGCCTACACAGTCTACACAGTCCAACAGCCTACACAGCCTACACAGTCTACACAGCCTACACAGTCTACACGGCCTACACAGTCTACACAGTCCAACAGCCTACACAGCCTACACAGTCTACACAGCCTACACAGTCTACACAGCCCAGCAGCCTACACAGTCTACACAGTCTAGACGGCCTACACAGTCTACACAGTCCAACAGCCTACACAGCCTACACAGTCTACACGGCCTACACAGTCTACACAGCCCAACAGCCTACACAGTCTACACAGCCTACACAGTCTACACAGTCTACACAGTCTACACGGCCTACACAGTCTACACAGTCTACACAGTCTACACGGCCTACACAGTCTACACGGCCTACACAGCCTACACAGTCTACACAGTCTACACAGCCCAACAGTCTACACAGCCTACACAGCATACACAGTCTACACAGTCTACACAGTCTACACGGCCTACACAGTCTAAACAGTCTACACAGCCTACACAGCCTACACAGTCTACACGGCCTACACAGTCTACACAGCCCAACAGCCTACACAGTCTACACAACCTACACAGTCTACACAGTCTACACAGCCCAACAGCCTACACAGTCTACACAGTCTACACAGCCTACACAGTCTACACAGTCTACACAGCCTACACAGCCTACATGGCCTACACAGTCTACACAGCCCAACAGCCTACACAGCCTACACAGTCTACACAGCCTACACAGTCTACACGGCCTACACAGTCTACACAGTCCAACAGCCTACACAGCCTACACAGTCTACACAGCCTACACGGTCTACACAGTCCAACAGCCTACACAGCCTACACAGTCTACACAGCCTACACAGTCTACACGGCCTACACAGTCTACACAGTCCAACAGCCTACACAGTCTACACAGTCTACACAGCCTACACAGTCTACACAGCCCAGCAGCCTACACAGTCTACACAGTCTACACGGTCTACACAGTCCAACAGCCTACACAGCCTACACAGTCTACACAGCCTACACAGTCTACACGGCCTACACAGTCTACACAGTCCAACAGCCTACACAGCCTACACAGTCTACACAGCCTACACAGTCTACACGGCCTACACAGTCTACACAGTCCAACAGCCTACACAGCCTACACAGTCTACACAGCCTACACAGTCTACACAGCCCAGCAGCCTACACAGTCTACACAGTCTACACGGTCTACACAGTCCAACAGCCTACACAGCCTACACAGTCTACACAGCCTACACAGTCTACACGGCCTACACAGTCTACACAGTCCAACAGCCTACACAGCCTACACAGTCTACACAGCCTACACGGTCTACACAGCCCAACAGTCTACACAGTCTACACGGCCTACACAGTCTACACAGTCCAACAGCCTACACAGCCTACACAGTCTACACAGCCTACACAGTCTACACGGCCTACACAGCCTACACAGTCTACACAGTCTACACAGCCTACACAGTCTACACAGTCTACACAGTCTACACAACCTACACAGCCTACACAGTCTACACAACCTACACAGCCTACACAGTCTACACAGCCCAACAGCCTACACAGCCTACACAGTCTACACAGTCTACACAGTCTACACGGCCTACACAGTCTACACAGCCCAGCAGCCTACACAGTCTACACAGTCTACACAGTCTACACGGCCTACACAGTCTACACAGTCTACACAGCCTACACAGCCTACACAGTCTACACGGCCTACACAGTCTACACAGTCTACACAGTCTACACAACCTACACAGTCTACACAACCTACACAGCCTACACAGTCTACACAGCCCAACAGCCTACACAGCCTACACAGCCTACACAGCCTACACAGCCCAACAGCCTACACAGTCTACACAGTCTACACAGCCTACACAGCCTACACAGTCTACACAGCCCAACAGCCTACACAGTCTACACAACCTACACAGCCTACACAGCCTACACAACCTACACGGCCTACACAGTCTACACAGCCTACACAGTCTACACAACCTACACAGCCTACACAGTCTACACAGCCCAACAGCCTACACAGCCTACACAGCCTACACAGCCTACACAGCCCAACAGCCTACACAGTCTACACAGTCTACACAGCCTACACAGCCTACACAGTCTACACAGCCCAACAGCCTACACAGTCTACACAGTCTACACAGCCTACACAGCCTACACAGCCTACACAGCCTACACGGCCTACACAGTCTACACAGCCCAACAGCCTACACAGCCTACACAGCCTACACAGTCTACACGGCCTACACAGTCTACACAGCCCAACAGCCTACACAGTCTACACAGCCCAACAGCCTACACAGCCTACACAGCCTACACAGTCTACACAGTCTACACGGCCTACACAGTCTACACAGTCTACACAGCCTACACAGCCTACACAGTCTACACGGCCTACACAGTCTACACAGCCCAACAGCCTACACAGTCTACACAACCTACACAGTCTACACAGTCTACACAGCCCAACAGCCTACACAGTCTACACAGCCCAACAGCCTACACAGTCTACACAGTCTACACAGCCTACACAGCCTACATGGCCTACACAGTCTACACAGCCTACACAGCCTACACAGTCTACACAGCCTACACAGTCTACACGGCCTACACAGTCTACACAGTCCAACAGCCTACACAGCCTACACAGTCTACACAGCCTACACGGTCTACACAGTCCAACAGCCTACACAGCCTACACAGTCTACACAGCCTACACAGTCTACACAGCCCAGCAGCCTACACAGTCTACACAGTCTACAAGGTCTACACAGTCCAACAGCCTACACAGCCTACACAGTCTACACAGCCTACACAGTCTACACGGCCTACACAGTCTACACAGTCCAACAGCCTACACAGCCTACACAGTCTACACAGCCTACACAGTCTACACGGCCTACACAGTCTACACAGTCCAACAGCCTACACAGCCTACACAGTCTACACAGCCTACACAGTCTACACAGCCCAGCAGCCTACACAGTCTACACAGTCTACACGGTCTACACAGTCCAACAGCCTACACAGCCTACACAGTCTACACAACCTACACAGTCTACACGGCCTACACAGTCTACACAGTCCAACAGCCTACACAGCCTACACAGTCTACACAGCCTACACAGTCTACACGGCCTACACAGTCTACACAGCCCAACAGCCTACACAGTCTACACAGTCTACACAGCCTACACAGCCTACACAGTCTACACAGCCTACACAGTCTACACGGCCTACACAGTCTACACAGTCCAACAGCCTACACAGCCTACACAGTCTACACAGCCTACACAGTCTACACGGCCTACACAGTCTACACAGTCCAACAGCCTACACAGCCTACACAGTCTACACAGCCTACACAGTCTACACAGCCCAGCAGCCTACACAGTCTACACAGTCTACACGGCCTACACAGTCTACACAGTCCAACAGCCTACACAGCCTACACAGTCTACACAGCCTACACAGTCTACACGGCCTACACAGTCTACACAGCCCAACAGCCTACACAGTCTACACAGCCTACACAGTCTACACGGCCTACACAGTCTACACAGTCTACACAGTCTACACGGCCTACACAGTCTACACGGCCTACACAGCCTACACAGTCTACACAGTCTACACAGCCCAACAGTCTACACAGCCTACACAGCATACACAGTCTACACAGTCTACACAGTCTACACGGCCTACACAGTCTACACAGTCTACACAGCCTACACAGCCTACACAGTCTACACGGCCTACACAGTCTACACAGCCCAACAGCCTACACAGTCTACACAACCTACACAGTCTACACAGTCTACACAGCCCAACAGCCTACACAGTCTACACAACCTACACAGCCTACACAGTCTACACAGTCTACACAGCCTGCACAGCCTACATGGCCTACACAGTCTACACAGCCCAACAGCCTACACAGCCTACACAGTCTACACAGCCTACACAGTCTACACGGCCTACACAGTCTACACAGTCCAACAGCCTACACAGCCTTCACAGTCTACACAGCCTACACGGTCTACACAGTCCAACAGCCTACACAGCCTACACAGTCTACACAGCCTACACAGTCTACACGGCCTACACAGTCTACACAGTCCAACAGCCTACACAGCCTACACAGTCTACACAGCCTACACAGTCTACACAGCCCAGCAGCCTACACAGTCTACACAGTCTACACGGTCTACACAGTCCAACAGCCTACACAGCCTACACAGTCTACACAGCCTACACAGTCTACACGGCCTACACAGTCTACACAGTCCAACAGCCTACACAGCCTACACAGTCTACACAGCCTACACAGTCTACACGGCCTACACAGTCTACACAGTCCAACAGCCTACACAGCCTACACAGTCTACACAGCCTACACAGTCTACACAGCCCAGCAGCCTACACAGTCTACACAGTCTACACGGTCTACACAGTCCAACAGCCTACACAGCCTACACAGTCTACACAGCCTACACAGTCTACACGGCCTACACAGTCTACACAGTCCAACAGCCTACACAGCCTACACAGTCTACACAGCCTACACGGTCTACACAGCCCAACAGTCTACACAGTCTACACGGCCTACAAAGTCTACACAGCCCAACAGCCTACACAGTCTACACAGTCTACACAGCCTACACAGTCTACACAGTCTACACAGTCTACACGGCCTACACAGTCTACACAGTCTACACAGTCTACACGGCCTACACAGTCTATACAGTCTACACAGCCCAACAGTCTACACAGCCTACACAGCATACACAGTCTGCACAGTCTACACAGCCTACACAGTCTACACAGTCTACACAGTCTACACAGCCTACACAGTCTACACAGCCTACACAGTCTACACAGTCTACACGGCCTACACAGTCTACACAACCTACACAGTGTACAGAGTCTACATAGTCTGACAGAGTCTACACAGTCTACGCAGTTTACATAGTCTGACACAGTCTACACAGTCTACACGGTCTGACTGTCAGAGGCATGAGGATGCAGCGTGTCTGTGGGGCAGCTGGTATCACAACTCTCCTGACGTACACCTGTCATCTCCGCCAAAGCTTCTCCCTCCAAAAGTTCAGCTTTTCAAAAAAGAGCAGAGAGAGAGAGCGAGAGAGTTTCTCAAACACTGCATTACCCAGAACAGTGTTGTCCACTGCCAGGGAGCATGGCAGCATTTTGATCAAAGAGAGGATGCAGGTATAGGGAGGAGTACAGTGAGGAGGGGAAAAACGCCTGCTGGATTCACCACTGAATTTTAATGGCAGGGTAAGGTTAGGGCAACATTTCAGTGCTCGACAAACGGAGGAGAGCAAACAGAGGCGCTCAGAGAGCACTCAGCCCTTCAGCGCAGGCAGGCTGTGCCAGAGAGAAGAGAAGGACTAACACAGTCACTCAGGTGGAACGATCTACACACGGCTGTCTTTTCTGTCAAACGTAGGTTAGGGCAGAGGAAACACAGCTTTATTGTCTTTTCAGAGAGAGAGAGAGAGAGAGAGAGAGAGAGAAAGATGGAGAGGGAGAGATTGAGAGAGAGAGGGAGAGAGAGACAAAGAGAGAGAGAGAGAGAGAAGGAGAGCTTGCCACCCATTTCATGCAGAATCACACTGTTGAAAAAGAAAAGCAAGGCAGTCTGGTTTTTTTTGTTTATTTTTTTTGCTTTTTTTCTGGAGTTTTTACTTGTCTTGTGGGTTGAGAAGCTCTCACAAGAAGAGAAGAGAAGAGAAGAGAAGAGAAGAGAAGAGAAGAGAAGAGAAGAGAAGAGAAGAGATCTTGCCCACAAGTTCAGAGGTCACAAAACAAGGCTACGTAGTAAAAGAGCCTCAGAATGCATCATGGGCTGTTGCTTGTTTGTTTGTTTGCTGTGGTTCACATGCAGAGATAAAAAGAATCAAAAGTAATATTTTTGGGGTATGTTTTGTTGTTGTTGTGGTTGTTGTTGTTGTTGTTTTCTGAGCGCACGTCTGTTCAGCTGTGTCTGCTCCTCAATAGCAGAGTATTGTTTGTGTCGAGAGTGTTGGCGTTAGCTTCATGCTAACTCTGTCTGCTGTGGTGAAAGGAGAAAATGTCCACACACTCACATCTAAACACAGACAGCAAAATCCCTCATCCAGCAGACTGTGGAAAGCTGGCGTCGTGGCTCATCGTGGCTTGTTATGTAATGAGTAGATTTAACTGTCACAGCTGGGACTCTCTCTGAGGGCCAGATTTCTGGAAAACCGCCCTGATATGTGATGATGTAATGTCTGAAACGGGACAGAATTGACAAAGTCAGAGAGGAGCCCCATTGAATTAAAGATAGACTAAGTCCCTGGCTACAGCTTTCATAAGTAAGAACCTTAGCTCCTAGTGTACTCTGTACTTCATCTTCGGTTGACACTCTAAGATCTCTCCTTAGACACAGCTCATAGGAGGGCTGGCACCATGTGACCTCAGCTCAGAGACAACTCATTGGACAGTTGGTACTATGTGTCCTCCACTCAGAGGTAGGTTAGTGAACATGTTGGCACCATGTGACTCTTGCTCAGACTCAGTTAATTGGGTGGTTGGCAGCATGTGACTCCAACTCAGAGACAGCTCATTGGACATTTTGCGCTGAGTGGGCCTGGCAGTTGATCATCTGAATGTTGTAGAGAACATGCATGAACACAGAACCAGAACCCATCACTGGACAGATCCATTTCCATAAGGAACAACATGGAATGGACCTTTGCTGTGTTTCCACTGTTTCACACCGAGCTGTCTTTCCTCTGCTGGGACATGTGTTCCCGCTGTGCTGGTGAGAACACACAAGAAGGCTCCTAAACTCTCCCATCAGTGAGAATCATGGCGCCTGCTTCCGAGTTCAGATGAAGCTTTTTGAACGGCAGTGGGCGGGAGTGAGGTGTGAGTGAAGGTTTTTCGCTGTGTAACTGTGTGTGTGTGTGTTAAATTCTGCGAATTTGTCTGAGGCTAATGCTCAGAGGACATTTCAAAGGAGAGAAGCAGTCAAAAACAAAGCAGATCTATTTGACAGCCCTGAACAGAGAAATGCAAAAACACTGCCAGGTTCAGCTTGCCTGGGATTTCTCTCCCTCTCTCTCTCTCTCTCTCTCTCTCTCTCTCTCTCTCTCTCTCTTTCTCTGTCTCTCTCTCCCTCTCTCTCTCTCTCTCTCTCTCTCTCTCTCCCTCTCTCTCTCTCTCCCTCTCTCTTTCTCTCTCCCTTTCTCTCTCTCCCTCTCTCTGTCTGACCAGAGCCTGTCATACACTTTGCTCCTTTAAGAGCAGAAGAGTGTGATTGTGTAATATATATCTGATATTTATTTGAAACATTGCGTCATTATCTGTGTCTCTGATGACAGATGTTTAAATGAGAGACTTTAATGGCATTCTAGGCACACCCAGACACACAGCCAGCCGGTGTGATGTGCTGAAACATTCATGTCTTCAACAATTTCTCTGTGTGATCGGGAAATGCTGCAGTCATAAATAATTCAGCCTGCCTGTCTGTCTGCCAGTGAACTACAGGTCAGAGCTGGAGATGGAGAGACAGGTGTGAGTGACAGACCTAGCTTCTCTCCAGAGCCTCTGCATCCATCAGCCCACGAAAATCTGCCAGCACAACCATTAACAGCTCCATCTTTCGTACTGGACCCAGCAAACGACCTAGAGTGTCTATGTTGATATGTGTGCAGCAATTAGATAAATGTGTTAAAATCAGAACATGACTGTTGATAAAGAGCTACTCTACTGTGCTGTAGTCAGTAGGCGATTTGTAGAGGGATTAGGGGGAATGTGTAGTCAGTAGGCGATTTGTCGAGGGATTAGGGGGGATGCCATCCCCACTGTTTGTAAAATGGCCAAAATGTTAACCTGCCATCCCTCTATATACTCTACAAGGTAGTGTCAATGACCACTGGGCCAGCCTCCCTGTTCTCCATTGGGCCATTCCCCCTGTTTAAAAAAATAACAAATCACCTTCTGACTGTAGTGTGTCAGAATGTTTCTATAGATAAAGAACAGCGAGGAGTGCACCTCAGAGTGAGGACCACTTAACTGGATTTTGACAAGACAGGAAGTCCAGTTTTAATAAGACAGGAAGTTCTGGGTTTTGTGAGGTGTAATTATGGTTTGTTGGAGTGTGATCTGCAGGCCTGAGTACTTCACCGTGTTTGGTCTGAGAGGATTGACAAGCCTACAGAAGTTTGATTTTACCGGTCCTGAAGCGTAACCTTGTTTTAACAATACAAAACCATGTACTGTATAATTTTACACAGCACTGGGCACCGTTTCCATTTTACATTGTGTTTGCTCTAGGTTTGTTTGTTTATTTTTCTATGGCACCAATCTGTTTCCATGGTAGCATGGGCCTGTTTAATGTGCCCGCGGGCAGGATGATATTTTGGGCCGTTAGAATTAGCTGTAGTAGGTGCTCCATTAGCCTGCATTACGCTAAGCTAACTTATCTCATGAATAATCACCTTTCTTTGTAAACACGGTTTAATGCACTTTTCCAGCCACCAGTCCCCAGGTTCTCAACCATGCGAGACAGAGCGCTAGTTTATATTTATTCGTCTGTTCATTAACAGTCTCATTCTGCCAGCACTGCTGCTCTACATGAAGGTTTCATATTTCTGTTACGTGTCTGTGAGAATCTCCACAGTCTACTTATGAGCTGTCTTAAACCTCTACATCAATCTGCTTATTAAACACTGAAGGTCTTGCATCATCTTTCATTTTTTCTCTCTCTTTTTTTCACTCCCTCCCTTCCGCTTACCTACCTTTTGTCTCTGTTTCACTCGAGCTCTACGCCTCTGTAATATTGAGTTAATAATCAGTGCAGCTCATTTCTGTAATTATGCGAACCAGTGAAATCATGCACAGGCTGCAATGAGTCTTCAGAGGCAGCCTCCCTGCCCCTCTCTCTCTCTCTCTCTCTCTCTCACACACACACACACAGACTGGCGTCTCTGCTGTTTCTGTGAATCTTTCTGGCAGCTGTGCCCTTGGTATGACAATAGCCCTGGCATGATGTTTATGATCACGCCCTGTGCTGTGTTGGCAGTCACTCTTCAGATTGGGGTGTGTGATTGGAGAGAGAGAGGGGTGTGTGAGGTTGGAGAGAGAGAGAGGGGTGTGTGATTGGATAGAGAGAGGGGTGTGTGATTGGAGAGAGAGAGGGGTGTGTGCGGTTGGAGAGAGAGAGGTGTGTGAGGTTGGAGAGAGAGAGAGGGGTGTGTGAGGTTGGAGAGAGAGAGGTGTGTGTGAGGTTGGAGAGAGAGAGGGGTGTGTGATTGGAGAGAGAGAGGGGTGTGTGATTGGAGAGAGAGAGGGGTGTGTGTGATTGGAGAGAGAGAGGGGTGTGAGGTTGGAGAGAGAGAGGGGTGTGTGATTGGAGAGAGAGAGGGGTGTGTGTGATTGGAGAGAGAGAGGGGTGTGTGAGGTTGGAGAGAAAGAGGGGTGTGTGATTGGAGAGAGAGAGGGGTGTGTGATTGGAGAGAGAGAGGGGTGTGTGATTGGAGAGAGAGGGGGGTGTGTGATTGGAGAGAGAGAGGGGTGTGTGATTGGAGAAAGAGAGGGGTGTGTGAGGTTGGAGAGAGAGAGAGGGGTGTGTGATTGGAGAGAGAGAGGGGTGTGTGATTGGAGAGAGAGAGGGGTGTGTGATTGGAGAGAGAGAGGGGTGTGTGAGGTTGGAGAGAGAGAGAGGGGTGTGTGATTGGAGAGAGAGAGAGGGGTGTGTGAGGTTGGAGAGAGAGAGGGGTGTGTGAGGTTGGAGAGAGAGGGGGGTGTGTGATTAGAGAGAGAGGGGTGTGTGAGGTTGGAGAGAGAGGGGTGTGTGATTGGAGAGAGAGAGGGGTGTGTGATTGGAGAGAGAGAGGGGTGTGTGAGGTTGGAGAGAGAGAGGGGTGTGTGATTGGAGAGAGAGAGGGGTGTGTGAGGTTGGAGAGAGAGAGAGGGGTGTGAGGTTGGAGAGAGAGAGGGGTGTGTGATTAGAGAGACAGAGGGGTGTGAGGTTGGAGAGAGAGAGGGGTGTGAGGTTGGAGAGAGAGAGGGGTGTGAGGTTGGAGAGAGAGAGGGGTGTGTGATTAGAGAGAGAGAGAGGTGTGTGAGGTTGGAGAGAGAGAGGGGTGTGTGAGGTTGGAGAGAGAGGGGGGTGTGTGAGGTTGGAGAGAGAGAGGGGTGTGTGAGGTTGGAGAGAGAGAGGGGTGTGTGATTAGAGAGAGAGAGGGGTGTGTGTGGTTGGAGAGAGAGAGGGGTGTGTGATTAGAGAGAGAGAGGGGTGTGTGAGGTTGGAGAGAGAGAGGGGTGTGTGTGATTGGAGAGAGAGAGAGGGGTGTGTGAGGTTGGAGAGAGAGAGGGGTGTGTGGTTGGAGAGAGAGAGGAGTGTGTGATTGGAGAGAGAGAGGGGTGTGTGAGGTTGGAGAGAGAGAGGGGTGTGTGATTAGAGAGAGAGGGGTGTGTGATTGGAGAGAGAGAGGGGTGTGTGATTGGAGAGAGAGAGGGGTGTGTGATTAGAGAGAGAGGGGTGTGTGAGGTTGGAGAGAAAGAGGGGTGTGTGATTGGAGAGAGAGAGGGGTGTGTGATAGGAGAGAGAGAGGGGTGTGTGATTGGAGAGAGAGAGGGGTGTGTGATTAGAGAGAGAGGGGTGTGTGAGGTTGGAGAGAGAGAGGGGTGTGTGATTGGAGAGAGAGAGGGGTGTGTGAGGTTGGAGAGAGAGAGGGGTGTGTGAGGTTGGAGAGAGAGAGGGGTGTGTGATTAGAGAGAGAGGGGTGTGTGAGGTTGGAGAGAGAGAGGGGTGTGTGATTAGAGAGAGAGAGGGGTGTGTGAGGTTGGAGAGAGAGAGGAGTGTGTGATTGGAGAGAGAGAGGGGTGTGTGATTGGAGAGAGAGAGGGGTGTGTGTGATTGGAGAGAGAGAGAGGGGTGTGTGAGGTTGGAGAGAGAGAGGGGTGTGTGATTGGAGAGAGAGAGGAGTGTGTGATTGGAGAGAGAGAGGGGTGTGTGAGGTTGGAGA
>NC_044499.1:52827922-52852922 GCF_902362185.1 Chanos chanos | reverse complement strand
GTGGAGACCAGGCCTGTTTATGCTGGTGCTGTTGGGTGAGGGTGTGGAGACCAGGCCTGTTTATGCTGGTGCTGTTGGGTGAGGGTGTGGAGACCAGGCCTGCTTATGGAGGTGCTGTTGGGTGAGGGTGTGGAGACCAGGCCTGTTTATGCTGGTGCTGTTGGGTGAGGGTGTGGAGACCAGGCCTGTTTATGCTGGTGCTGTTGGGTGAGGGTGTGGAGACCAGGCCTGTTTATGGAGGTGCTGTTGGGTGAGGGTGTGGAGACCAGGCCTGTTTATGCTGGTGCTGTTGGGTGAGGGTGTGGAGACCAGGCCTGTTTATGGAGGTGCTGTTGGGTGAGGGTGTGGAGACCAGGCCTGTTTATGGAGGTGCTGTTGGGTGAGGGTGTGGAGACCAGGCCTGTTTATGGAGGTGCTGTTGGGTGAGGGTGTGGAGACCAGGCCTGTTTATGGAGGTGCTGTTGGGTGAGGGTGTGGAGACCAGGCCTGTTTATGGAGGTGCTGTTGGGTGAGGGTGTGGAGACCAGGCCTGTTTATAGTGGTGCTGTTGGGTGAGGGTGTGGAGACCAGGCCTGCTTATGGAGGTGCTGTTGGGTGAGGGTGTGGAGACCAGGCCTGTTTATAGTGGTGCTGTTGGGTGAGGGTGTGGAGACCAGGCCTGTTTATGGAGGTGCTGTTGGGTGAGGGTGTGGAGACCAGGCCTCAGCACTGAATGGCTGTGTGAAAAGACACACAGAATGGCAAACCGCTAACCTCCTTTATGTCTTTAAGTTGTTTCGGAGGAGTAATTTCGGTTATTTTTTTAAGTTGTTTCGGAGGACCTTGGAGTGCAGTCAGCCAAAGGCCAGTGAGGTTTTACTGATGCCGTCCTGGACGCCCTCTTCAGGCAGGACCGGGTCAGGCAGGACCGGGTCAGGCAGGACCGGGTCAGGCAGCCCGGGTCAGGCAGGACCGGGTCAGGCAGCCCGGGTCAGGCAGGACCGGGTCAGGCAGGACCGGGTCAGGCAGCCCGGGTCAGGCAGGACCGGGTCAGGCTGCCCGGGTGGCGGCAGAGCTGGCCAACGGCCGTGAGAGGGGTGCCACCCGTGGTGAATGGAGGAGAGTGAGCAGCCTGTATGCAGCTCTGTATTTAAAATTTACCTGGCTTTTCCACGGCAAAGGAGGAGTGGTCCAGAAGGGTAGAGCCATGCTCAAACTGGGGTCTGTGAAGGTACAGAGGATAAAGCCTACAGTCACTGGACAGACTGGTGTCATGGCAGAACTGTTGTTGGATACCACCACCAGGAGAGAGGGATTAATGGGAGAGGACTGTGACTGCACCCAGGAACAGATTAAATATAAACAGAGCCAGTAGACAATCCTGTGTAACCCCTGGTTTCACTGGGAGTGATGGTGATTGCATCCCACTGACAGGCACAAACCCCCATGACATCACACAACTGCTCGAGAACATTTCAGTGACGCTCTATCGTTATTTGGCAAGATCATTTGATCCACAATATCAAAAACCTTCGTCGTGTCGGTAAAGGCAACGTAAAGGTCCGTGTTTTGCTCACTGCACCTTCTTCTGGAATGTCATGTCAAATGCATTTCTGCCTTTTCCGGAAGCAGCGTGAGGATGTTCTGAGTTTGAGTTGTGTGTCTGTTTACGGCTACCGGCCCAGAGCTCTCTTCACTTGGTTCCGTTATGTTTTCAGATCAGAGTGAACGGGTAGGGTGGTGTAGGGATTCAGACTGCCATTAGAACCTCAGACGCACACCCCTGTGGTCTACCAGGGTGTCAGATACACACACACACACACACACACACACACACACACACCTCAGGTCTACCAGTGAGTCAGATTCACACCCTGTTTTGTCTACACATGTTAAACCTGTCAGAGAAGACAAGCACCCCGATCAATCCAATTCTCCACCTGTGCCAGTTTTCACATTCTCCCTGATTAAACATTTAACGTTAAGCTCTGAACTCTTGACTTTATCCTATTATGCCAGATCAAGATAAAGCTTGGAAAATGTAATTAAGTGTGTTTTTAATCAGGTTAGGGTTTTTGGTCTCAGACAATACCCTCATATTCCACATGCTCTCACCTCTCATGATAGCATTCGCCATTCCTTTTCTTCTTTGGATTTTTTTTGGTGGCGCTGTCAGATACAGGCCCACATGTCTCAGTCAGCTCCCATTGGGAATAACCATGGAAACGGAGACTGGGATTCAGACGAGCCTTCACAGAAGTAGTTAAAGGACAGAGCAGGTGGGCTGACGAGTCCCAGACAGGCCAGAGAGAGAACAGGGCATGAGACTCTCTCCTTACAGACTACACTCCATCTCTGATGATCTTTCATTTAAGATATCAGAACAAATTAAACCGTAGCCCTGTGCATGTTTGTGCGTGTGTGTGTGTGTGTGTGTGTATTCATAAGGTGAGACTGAGTTACACTGCTGTCAGGAATACCACACAAGACTCCTTCTCTTGTCCCATGTCAGATGATATTCTGTTTTGAACATGTCACTCATCATTTTCCTTTGTTTAAAAGCCCTTTGCTCCAGTAGAGTCTCTGTCTTCTATAATAACTGAACAGTGCGAAACAGTCACAATTACACAAACAAACAAAAATGAATGATGCTATCTCACTCCTTTAGCAATCCCTTGAGCTGACACTGTTTTGGCAAATTTACACAGAGAACGAGGCTTACAGAGAGAAAAGAACAGAGAAGGCCTTTGGCTGTGTGAAACAAACAGGCTGTCACACGGTTTGGGAGAGTGTATCGCAGTTTTACACAATGAGAAATGAGTCACTATAAAAAGTTATAGATAGGGGGCTAATGAGGACTGATCTGTGTTTGGGAAAACAGACACTCTCTCTCTTCTCAGTCACAGATTTATGATGTCTGTGCATTTACTGAGCCCTTCTGTAAATACACCAATAGTTTTTGATTCATTTATCTCCAGCATTTTCAGTCTAAAGGTTATTTGTAAAACACAGGGTAGATGTGAATTGCTATTGATTAGATTCTAATTCAATTCTCTCCGTTTTTACCACAACAGCCCATCTCTCTCTCTCTCTCTCTCATTCAGTCTGTCTCTCTCTCCCTCTCTCTCATTCAGTCTGTCTCTCTCTCTCTCTCTCTCATTCAGTCTGTCTCTCTCTCCCTCTCTCTCTCATTCAGTCTGTCTCTCTCTCTCTCTCTCTCTCTCTCTTTCTCTCATTCAGTCTGTCTCTCTCTCCCTCTCTCTCTCATTCAGTCTGTCTCTCTCTCTCTCTCTCATTCAGTCTGTCTCTCTCTCTCTCTCTCTCTCTCACTCAGTCTCTCTCTCTCCCTCTCTCTCTCATTCAGTCTGTCTCTCTCTCTCTCTCTCTCTCTCTCTCTCTCTCATTCAGTCTGAATCTCTCTCTCTCTCTCTCTCTCTCATTCAGTCTGTCTCTCTCTCTCCCTCTCTCTCTCATTCAGTCTGTCTCTCTCTCCCTCTCTCTCTCATTCAGTCTGTCTCTCTCTCTCTCTCTCTCTCACTCAGTCTCTCTCTCTCCCTCTCTCTCTCATTCAGTCTGTCTCTCTCTCCCTCTCTCTCTCACTCAGTCTGTCTCTCTCTCTCCCTCTCTCTCTCATTCAGTCTATCTCTCCCTCTCTCTCTCATTCAGTCTATCTCTCTCTCTCCCTCTCTCTCTCATTCAGTCTGTCTCTCTCTCCCTCTCTCTCTCATTCAGTCTATCTCTCCCTCTCTCTCTCATTCAGTCTGTCTCTCTCTCAGTCTCTCTCTCTCCCTCTCTCTCTCATTCAGTCTGTCTCTCTCTCTCTCTCCCTCTCTCTCATTCAGTCTGTCTCTCTCTCTCTCTCCCTCTCTCTCATTCAGTCTGTCTCTCTCTCCCTCTCTCTCTCTCTCTCTCATTCAGTCTGAATGTCTCTCTCTCTCTCTCTCTCTCTCTCTCATTCAGTCTGAATCTCTCTCTCTCTCTCTCTATTCCTTCCCTTTTCTTTTTCTTCCTCTATTTTTGTCTTAAATGCTTGGAAATTGGACCTCAGTATCTTTTAACATGTTGTAGCAGTAGTCTTTTTCATTTGTATCCAAGGTGTTGTTTACTGGTCAAAGTCTCTCTCTCTTTCTCTTTTCACTCTCTCTCTCAAGACATTTGGGCCATTGTGCTAATTATGTCTGTATTTCTGACATGAAGAACATCAGATGCTCTGTTGCTCTCAGGTCATTACTGTGAAGGGATGTCTGTGGTCAGTTATGACTGGAGTCGAATGAAGTATTTTTATCTGTCCCAGGGTCTTGTTTTGTCCACTGGCCTCAGAGCTCTGTAGGGCATTAAACAGGTTTCCCAGGGTGGACATAGAGAACAGAGAGAACAGAGAGAGAGGGGGGGGTAGAGAGAGAAAGAGAGAGAGAATGAGAGAGGAGGAGAGAAAGATCAACTCATTGGAGTTAAGAAAGATTTTAATTCACCTACGGTTGATGCCACTTAAGACTAACACTCAGTCCAATCTGTACTCTGTACCTGTTTTTTTTTTTTGTTGGTGTGTGTGTGTGTGTGTGAGTGTATGAGTGTGTGTGTGTGTTATTCCCCCTCAGAGGACATTAGCATTTTGCGATGTTTTGAGCTCAGTCTTAGTGAATGTAACTGTGACAGGATTAACATTGTTCTGGCAAATGTCACAATCTCAGACACCATTTACAAAAGCCATTGCCCTCTTTTTTTAACCCAAAACAATTTTGAAAAGCCAAGCAGGGCCAAGGGTGTTTACACTGAAGGTCACACAGAGAGATAAGCTACTCTGTTAGGCGGCTGAGTGGAGATGAAAAAGAAGATGAGGGACATGAGAAGCGTTTGATCAGACTGAGACATCCAATGTCACGACTGCCCAGATCCACAGGGCCTCAGCAGTGCATGCGCTCTCTGTCATGTGACCTTCCTGAGAGAACGATTTCTCACTGGTTCAGCAGGTATGTTAGCATCCCTAAACCACCACTGCATTTAAGTCTCGAATTCTGAAGCCGATCTTCTGTAATGTTTTGTGTTTTAATCTTCAGTTTCTCTTAGTTTCGTAAGCATGTCAGAGAAAGCACATGTGAGTCATTTGTCTGTGTCTTTCATCAGCCTACTATCCACCAGACAGCTGAGGCTCCTGCTAAATTAAACCCACCAGAAACATGGATTTAAGGGATAGATTTTAAAAAAGCGGAGAAAGGAAGGTGTGGCCATACGATGTTCTCTTGCGTATACCTCTCATATTCTGTGAAAAATCTCAGCTTGATTTCTTCTCTGCTCATAGTACAGGCCAAGAGAGAGTAGAGAAATAAAAGAATTAAAAATGTTGCCTTAGCAACAATATTCTCCACTTAACTCCACATCCGTCTCTCTTTGCCCATGGATATGTTCTCCATCTTCTCCTCTGCATTTTCTGCACATCACAAGCCTCACTGTGTCAGGCATGTCAGACACCCCACCCCCGCATGACTCCCTCCTCCTCCTCCTCTTCCTCCACCTCCTCTGAGCACCCCCCCCCCCGGCCCCCGGGTCTTTGCGCATCAGAATATGTTCTGCATTCACACAAACGCCTTTGCTGTCACAGTAAATTTGACTCAGAGGGGTCCAGTAAACGCCCGCGGGAGACGTCATACAGGTGCTAACCTTCCCCTTCTGCTTCTCACAAATGTCACAGGGCCACCGTAATCAACTCATCCTCACAGAACCTCTCACAGGCATTTCCACCCCAGTTCTCTCACAGCCACCCGTGGATGTCTACTCTAGGGTCTACACTACACTCAAAACTACACTCTACACCGGTGTTTCTCAATCCTGCTCCTTGGGGACTCCTGCTCTGCACATTTTCCATCTTTCCCTGTTCTACCTACCGGACTGAACTCATCAGTGGCACTTTTGATTGGCTGAGCACACCTGATTTAATTAAGAGCATGTTAATCACACTAATCAGGTGTGTTTGGAGCAAGGGTAGATGGACAATATGCAGAGCAGGAGTCCCCCAGGAGCAGGATTGAGAACCACTGCTCTACGCTGCACTATACACTATACTATCCTATACCCTAAACTACACTCTACACTACACTACCCTATACCCTAAACTACACTCTACCCTACACTACCCTATACCCAAAACTACACTCTACACTATACCCAAAACTACACTCTACACTATACCCAAAACTACACTCTACACTACACTACCCTATACCCTAAACTACACTCTACACTACACTACCCTATACCCAAAACTACACTCTACACTATACTACCCTATACCCTAAACTACACTCTACCCTACACTACCCTATACCCAAAACTACACTCTACACTATACTACCCTATACCCAAAACTACACTCTACACTACACTACCCTATACCCTAAACTACACTCTACCCTACACTACCCTATACCCAAAACTACACTCTACACTATACTACCCTATACCCTAAACTACACTCTACCCTACACTACCCTATACCCAAAACTACACTTCACACTACACTACCCTATACCCAAAACTACACTCTATACTACACTACCCTATACCCTAAACTACACTCTACCCTACACTACCCTATACCCTAAACTACACTCTACCCTACACTACCCTATACCCTAAACTACACTCTATACTACACTACCCTATACCCTAAACTACACTCTACACTATACTACCCTATACCCAAAACTACACTCTACACTATACTACCCTATACCCTAAACTACACTCTACCCTACACTACCCTATACCCAAAACTACACTCTATACTACACTACCCTATACCCTAAACTACACTCTACACTACACTACCCTATACCCAAAACTACACTCTATACTACACTACCCTATACCCAAAACTACACTCTACACTATACTACCCTATACCCAAAACTACACTCTACACTATACTACCCTATACCCTAAACTACACTTCACACTACACTACCCTATACCCTAAACTACACTCTACCCTACACTACCCTATACCCAAAACTACACTCTATACTACACTACCCTATACCCTAAACTACACTCTACACTACACTACCCTATACCCAAAACTACACTCTACACTACACTACCCTATACCCTAAACTACACTCTACCCTACACTACCCTATACCCAAAACTACACTCTACCCTACACTACCCTATACCCAAAACTACACTCTATACTACACTACCCTATACCCTAAACTACACTCTACACTACACTACCCTATACCCTAAACTACACTCTACACTACACTACCCTATACCCTAAACTACACTCTACACTACACTACCCTATACCCTAAACTACACTCTACACTACACTACCCTATACCCAAAACTACACTCTACCCTACACTACCCTATACCCTAAACTACACTCTACCCTACACTACCCTATACCCTAAACTACACTCTACCCTACACTACCCTATACCCTAAACTACACTCTACACTGCACTACCCTATACCCAAAACTACACTCTACACTACACTACCCTATACCCTAAACTACACTCTACACTACACTACCCTATACCCAAAACTACACTCTATACTACACTACCCTATACCCTAAACTACACTCTACCCTACACTACCCTATACCCAAAACTACACTCTACACTACACTACCCTATACCCTAAACTACACTCTACACTACACTACCCTATACCCTAAACTACACTCTACACTACACTACCCTATACCCAAAACTACACTCTACACTATACTACCCTATACCCTAAACTACACTCTACACTACACTACCCTATACCCTAAACTACACTCTACACTACACTACCCTATACCCTAAACTACACTCTATACTACACTACCCTATACCCAAAACTACACTCTATACTACACTACCCTATACCCTAAACTACATTCTACCCTACACTACCCTATACCCTAAACTACACTCTACACTACACTACCCTATACCCTAAACTACACTCTACACTACACTACCCTATACCCTAAACTACACTCTACACTACACTACCCTATACCCTAAACTACACTCTACCCTACACTACCCTATACCCTAAACTACACTCTACACTACACTACCCTATACCCAAAACTACACTCTACCCTACACTACCCTATACCCTAAACTACACTCTATACTACACTACCCTATACCCTAAACTACAATCTACACTACACTACCCTATACCCTAAACTACACTCTACACTGCACTACCCTATACCCTAAACTACACTCTATCCTACACTACCCTATACCCAAAACTACACTCTATACTACACTACCCTATACCCTAAACTACACTCTACCCTACACTAACCTATACCCTAAACTACACTCTACCCTATACCCTAAACTACACTCTACACTGCACTACCCTATACCCAAAACTACACTCTACCCTACACTACCCTATACCCTAAACTACACTCTACACTACACTACCCTATACCCTAAACTACACTCTACACTACACTACCCTATACCCTAAACTACACTCTACCCTACACTACCCTATACCCAAAACTACACTCTACACTACATTACCCTATACCCTAAACTACACTCTACACTACACTACCCTATACCCAAAACTACACTCTACACTACACTACCCTATACCCAAAACTACACTCTACCCTACACTACCCTATACCCAAAACTACACTCTATACTACACTATCCTATACCCTAAACTACACTCTACACTACACTACCCTATACCCAAAACTACACTCTATACTACACTACCCTATACCCTAAACTACACTCTACACTACACTACCCTATACCCTAAACTACACTCTACCCTACACTACCCTGTACCCTAAACTACACTCTACACTACACTACCCTATACCCTAAACTACACTCTACACTACACTACCCTATACCCTAAACTACACTCCACACTACACTACCCTATACCCAAAACTACACTCTACCCTACACTACCCTATACCCTAAACTACACTCTACACTACACTACCCTATACCCTAAACTACACTCTACCCTACACTACCCTATACCCAAAACTACACTCTACCCTACACTACCCTATACCCTAGACTACACTCTACACTACACTACCCTATACCCTAAACTACACTCTACCCTACACTACCCTATACCCAAAACTACACTCGACACTACACTACCCTATACCCTAAACTACACTCTACACTACACTACCCTATACCCTAAACTACACTCTACACTACACTACCCTATACCCAAAACTACACTCTATACTACACTACCCTATACCCAAAACTACACTCTATACTACACTACCCTATACCCTAAACTACACTCTACCCTACACTACCCTATACCCAAAACTACACTCTACCCTACACTACCCTATACCCTAGACTACACTCTACACTACACTACCCTATACCCTAAACTACACTCTACCCTACACTACCCTATACCCAAAACTACACTCGACACTACACTACCCTATACCCTAAACTACACTCTACACTACACTACCCTATACCCTAAACTACACTCTACACTACACTACCCTATACCCAAAACTACACTCTATACTACACTACCCTATACCCAAAACTACACTCTATACTACACTACCCTATACCCTAAACTACACTCTACACTACACTACCCTATACCCTAAACTACACTCTACACTACACTACCCTATACCCAAAACTACACTCTACACTATACTACCCTATACCCAAAACTACACTCTACCCTACACTACCCTATACCCTAAACTACACTCTACACTACACTACCCTATACCCTAAACTACATTCTACCCTACACTACCCTATACCCTAAACTACACTCTACACTACACTACCCTATACCCAAAACTACACTTCACACTACACTACCCTATACCCTAAACTACACTCTACACTACACTACCCTATACCCTAAACTACACTCTACCCTACACTACCCTATACCCAAAACTACACTCTATACTACACTACCCTATACCCAAAACTACACTCTATCCTACACTACCCTATACCCAAAACTACACTCTACACTACACTACCCTATACCCTAAACTACATTCTACCCTACACTACCCTATACCCTAAACTACACTCCACACTACACTACCCTATACCCTAAACTACACTCTATACTACACTACCCTATACCCAAAACTACACTCTATACTACACTACCCTATACCCTAAACTACACTCTACCCTACACTAACCTATACCCTAAACTACACTCTACACTATACCCAAAACTACACTCTATACTACACTACCCTATACCCAAAACTACACTCTACACTACACTACCCTATTCCCTAAACTACACTCTACACTACACTACCCTATACCCTAAACTACACTCTACACTACACTACCCTATACCCTAAACTACACTCTACGCTACACTACCCTATACCCAAAACTACACTCTATACTACACTACCCTATACCCTAAACTACACTCTACACTACACTACCCTATACCCAAAACTACACTCTACACTATACTACCCTATACCCTAAACTACACTCTACCCTATACCCAAAACTACACTCTACACTACACTACCCTATACCCTAAACTACACTCTACCCTACACTAACCTATACCCTAAACTACACTCTACACTATACCCAAAACTACACTCTACACTACACTACCCTATACCCTAAACTACACTCTACCCTACACTACCCTATACCCTAAACTACACTCTACACTACACTACCCTATACCCTAAACTACACTCTACACTACACTACCCTATACCCTAAACTACACTCTACCCTACACTACCCTATACCCTAAACTACACTCTACACTACACTACCCTATACCCTAAACTACACTCTACCCTACACTACCCTATACCCAAAACTACACTTACAGAGTGGAGGGAAGTCACTGTAGAGAAGAGGAAAGGGCAGAGATTCACCTGCATGTGAAGATCTCACAGAGAGAGAATCAACTCTGGGCTTTGTGTTAATGGGAACTGATTATGGTCAATCTGATCATTTTATTTTTGATTTCTTTTTAAATGACGTTACATCTTTCCTACAATATCTCCAATCAAATCTGACTGTTTCTCCACCTCTGACTGTAATCAGGTTATAAGGCTGCTCTATCTCTCTCTGACCGTAAGCCTAACCCACAAACAAACACGCACACACACACATGCACACACGCACACACACACGCACACACACACGCACACACACACGCACACACACATTCACACACACACACACACACACACGCACACACACACACACGCACACACACACACACACACACACACACACGCACACACACACACACACATATACACACGCACACACACACACACACACACACACACACAGGTACACACACACACGCGCTGCAGTGACATCAGGAGGGTGGCCTCTGACATACACTATGCTGCCATATCACAGGTTTCCATGGTGATCTGTCTCTCCTGGAGTGACATCAAACCCCGCTCCCATCGCTAAAACATTAAACCAATTCAGTTAAACCTTATGAGTAGTTTGTCTACCGGATTAAAAGAGACGTGAGAGTTTCCTCGGGGGCAGGGGGAGAGAGGCCAGGAGCTGAAATGATATCCAGATAAGTGAAGACTTAAAGGAATTAGAGATATTCCAACCGAAGCAGAGGGGCCGTGTGAGAACTGTTAAAGAGGCTTTTATTAAAGAAGCTTTTAAACAGCCTTCATTGCATTAGCACATCCTCACTGATCTTACCACAAGCACTGCATCTTCCCCGCCACACGGCCCCAAGTGTGTGTGTGTGTGTGTGTGTGTGTGTGTAACCCATATATGACTGTGGTTATCAAGATGTGGTTGATTCCTGTTCTTTCATGTTAAGGAAGCAGTTAAATATAATATCCAACAGGCTATTCTTCAGGCCTTATCTCTAATTACTGATGAGAATCCATTTTGGAGAGAAGCCGCTGGAAAAATTGCTCTTAAAGCGGAAGTTCAGCCTTTTTCACGTTATGCATCCATTACAAAGCCTCGCCCTCAGGTAACAACATCATCAAAGCTCTGCTCTCCCTTTCTCGCTTTCACAAAGACAGTATGTTCCACTGTCTTTGGTTCCTCACGTTCTGAAATCCAGTAGGTACATCGGTCCGTGGCTTTCCAGGGTTCAGTGAGCGAAAAAATCAACTTTCTGTCCTGTTTGAAAGAACCGTGGTAAAAGATGCTGCTTGGTTCTACCTCCTGTTAACAGAAATCAGAACAGTGAACACTCCAGATTACACACCGTATGGAAGACCTGCTGCTCACAAGAACAAAGTATTTCTTTAAACCATTTGACATTTAAAGTAAAAAAAACCTGTAATACATTTGGGAATGAGTTGTTAAAAGATTCATCATCATTAATAATGTATTAGATCTACCAGGCTGTGGGAAAATATCCTTAGAGTAGGCGTGATGAAAAGCTGGGTGAGGTACAGACAAACCACATGAGTTACAGACAAACCACATGAGTTACAGACGAACTGTATGAGGTACAGACAAACCACATGAGTTACAGACGAACTGTATGAGGTACAGACAAACCACATGAGTTACAGACGAACTGTATGAGGTACAGACAAACCACATGAGTTACAGACGAACTGTGTGAGGTACAGATAAACCACATGAGTTACAGACAAACTGTATGAGGTACAGACAAACCACATGAGTTACAGACGAACTGTGTGAGGTACAGACAAACTGTATGAGTTACAGACAAACTGTATGAGGTACAGATGAACTGTGTGAGGTACAGACAAACCACATGAGTTACAGACAAACTGTATGAGTTACAGACGAACTGTATGAGGTACAGACAAACTGTATGAGTTACAGACGAATTGTGTAAGGTACAGACGAATTGTGTGAGGTACAGACGAATTGTGTTAGGTACAGACGAATTGTGTGAGGTACAGACGAATTGTGTGAGGTACAAACGAATTGTGTTAGGTACAGACGAATTGTGTGAGGTACAGATGAATTGTGTGAGGTACAGACGAATTGTGTGAGGTACAGATGAATTGTGTTAGGTACAGACGAATCGTCAGTTGAGGGTTATTATGGACATGTCACACTCCACAGACATTGTGGTGTTTACAGTGTGTACAACACTATAGAGTGTTTACAGTGTGTACAGCACTATAGAGTGTTTATGTCAGTGACATGTACTATGGCTGTCTGCCATCATGCACAGTGACACACTGAAGGATAGCCCATGAATTAAGATACGGTTATATATATATGCATGCCGTTTTGACCGGGGTAAACTCAGTAAACTTTCTTGCTTATCAAACAAAAGTTGTCTGTGTACTTTCTCGCATATGAAAAACCTCACAGACACCAGTGAAAACCATGATTTAAAATAGTGAAGTACACACACAGTCCATTCAAATCCCGTCCCGTTTCACTTCATTTTCATCTTGAAGTTTTCTTCATTGTTTTATTGATTTGAGTCAGTGAGAAATGCGTTTGGCTTCTGTGAGCCCTGTGTGTTGATGCTCAGGCTGCCAGTGAGGGAGCTTGACGTCCACATGACCACGTAGCTGAGCGGTTTTCTGTCATAAAATGCTGCTATTTAAAGTAGTGTTATGTTGTTCTGACAACGCTTGGTAAGTGTAATCTTTTTTTATTTTTTTGGATCATCTGAGCTGATTAAGGTGCATTTGGGGAAGGGAGTTGTGTTGAGAGGCGTAATTTTGATTGAAGGGCATGTAGGCGTGTCAGTGTGGGCGTGGCCATGCATTTCTGAATGCAGTGTGTTTTTATGTTGAAAGGAGCAAATGACACGTCTATTGTCATATTAACACTGAGTACAAAAACATACCTGGGGCTTTTGTTTTCTCTCTCAAACAAAACATTGCCGCGTAGCTTGTCTGCCCCCCCCGGGTTTATTTACAGACGTGTGAATTTTCTCCTTATCTCCTCTGCTCCAAACAGCACCTGTGTCTGAGTCAGTGGAAAGGAGCAGCACCTCTACTCCTCTCTCACATCATTCCCTGTGCCTCCTCAACTCCCTCCCCTCCACACACACACAAACACACACGCACACACACGCGCGCGCGCACACCACACACACACACACACACATACCTACACACACATCAGAAGTCTGACAAAAGGAAACTGTTGGAGTTTTTTATTGTGTGTCACATTGCAAACGACTCTGATCTGTTTCCTCATTAAGCTTTATCCTGGAGCAGGACGTCTCTGCTTATGAGAAGCCAGTGAAAGGTCTGAGGCTGACAACCCAAGGGGTCGTAAGGAGGAAGTGTATTTAAACTTTAAACTTCTATCTGGAGAAGTTTATTTTTCCCTGAGTGCTCCAAAGAGAGGGATTCTCACCCTTTTTCATTCAAACAGTCACACAGTTTCAGACAGTCACACAGTTTTTCAAGCACTTAGACTTCTAGATTTCTGTATTTCACCAAAACCACTTATTTTTCAATTCTACTTACAACATAAACGGTGTTAATGTTAATGTCATTAACAGTGCCGACAGTGTGGACAGCAGGGACGGTAAGATTCACCCATTCGCATCGGTGCATCAGCAAAAAAGTTCACGACGCAATTGCCCCAGTTAAAAAGTGTGCACCGGATACAGTTTTGGATGCATCATTTCTAACATCTTTGCATGGGCAAAATCTGATTTATGTATAATTAATAGTAGAGACCCTGTGCCTTTATTTTTTACAAATGTGACCAGTAATTTTATATTTAGATTGATTCCTCCGCTCTAAGTGTTTCTCGTTTCTCATGTCCACGGCTGTCAGTGGCCAAGTCTCACGCGAGTCGGAGGCGTGTCCGGGCGAGTCACAGATTATCATGGAGGAGGGAGAGCTATACACATTCCACCCAATTGCTACATATCAAATGTTTGGCGACACTTTGGATTTTCCAAGTGAGACGGACAATTTTGACTAGAAGCATGCAATTAGCAAAATATGCCGTGCCGCTATAAAGTGCACAGGTAACATGACTAACTTACGTACTCACCCGAAGCAGCGTCATGCTCTGACTGGGAATGCAGGATTGCAGTACTAGGGACACACATGTGTGAAGTAAAAATGACATTTTTCAGTGAATTTAAGACTTGCTGTCTGTTTAAGAAGGACCAAAGAAATAAAATCAAACTATCTGAACCATACTGAATTCTGTTACCTCTGCGTTGTGTCGCTACAAGCACAGGCCCGCGCTGGACTCGGACCGGGATGGGAGACAGGCGAGGAGGCTAAAACATGGACGCTAGCATGGGGTGGACGCTAGGTGTCGGGGGAGTGAGGTGTACTTACTGCACAGCCCTCTACTCACTCGCTAAAGTTAAACTACATAGCATGATATTCTTCTGCATCGCATCATATCAACTCCCTCCCCTCCCCTCCACACACACACACACACACACACACACACACATACACACACACATACACACACACACATACACACACATACACACACACACACACACACACACACTCACACACATACACGCACACACACACTCACACACACACACACACACTCACGCACTCACACACACACACATACCAACTACATAGCATGACATTCTTCTGCATTGCATCGTATCAACTCCCTCCCCTCCACACAAACACACACACACACACACACATACACACACACACACACACGCACTCACGCACTCACGCACTCACACATACACACACCAACTACATAGCGTGATATTCTTCTGCATTGCATCGTATCAACTCCCTCCCCTCCACACACACACACACATACACACACACATACACACACACACACACGCACGCACACACACACACACATGCGCGCGCACGCACACACACACACACACACACCAACTACATAGCATGATATTCTTCTGCATTGCATCGTATCAACTCCCTCCCCTCCACACACACACACACACACACACACACTCACACTCACACACACACGCGCGCGCGCACGCGCACACACACACTACTCTTTCGCTACCATTACAACTACATAGCATGATATTCTTCTGCATTGCATCATATCACACTGAATCACATTGTGTTGAATCAAATGGTGTCAAATCTCACTGCATTGCAATAGGAGTGAATCGTATCGTATCGCATTAGTGGTTGCTTCATATGTATCCTTAATGTATCAGATCGTTGGCAATGCATCGAGATGTGTATCGCATCGGCCTCAGTGATGGAGATGCACATCCCTAGTGGACAGTGAAACTGTGAATGATTTTATTAATGTCACTTGGGTAGCAGAAAAAAAGCCCTCTTTTCCCGGTCGTCTATCAGCACACAGTCCTGGACACTGGACAGATTATATTAGAGAGAGAGGGGAGGAGAAATCCGCGTTTTCAATTAGAGTGTGATGGAGACGCAGAGCGTCTCCTCCTCCTCTCTGAACGTGTCCTCCTCTTTTAATGTCTCCTCCTCCTCTCTGAACGTGTCCTCCTCTTTTAATGTCTCCTCCTCTCTGAACGTGTCCTCCTCTTTTAATGTCTCCTCCTCTCTGAACGTGTCCTCCTCTTTTAATGTCTCCTTCTCCTCTCTGAACGTGTCCTCCTCTTTTAATGTCTCCTCCTCCCTGAAGCTGCTCTTTGTTTATTGGCTCAAATCTGAAAATGGTGGTTCACGATGTGTAGGAATAAACACAGCCCACATGCTGCAGAGGACATCAATCAATGTCAGTCACTCGCTAAACAAACCTTCCTTTTTCCGGCAAGTTCTTCCCCCTGGCCTTCCTCAGCAGGGCTGCACAGACAGATATGAATATGTATTGGATCCGCGATAAGGAGACAGACTTTTCTGAAGCAGCAGCATTTTTGAGACAGTCGTCTGAGAGAGACTGCTCCTGACTCGAGCTACTCTCTGTCCTACAACCATCAATAACCATGAATGGACATGTCAGAGACTCGCTCTGTGTGTGTGTGTGTGTGTTTGTGTGTTTGTGTGTGTGTGTGTGTGTGTGTGTGTGTGTGTGTGTGTGTGTGTGTGTGTGTGTTTAAGAGAAAGAGCAGTTGTCAAGGGCCTGGTGCATTCTCATAATGGAAGTTGCAGGGAAGCACACAATTTATAGAGAAGAGAGACAGTGACGTGGAGTGATTGGGTCTGGTCTGTGTGTGTGAGTCTGTGTGTGTCTACGTGAGTCTGTGTGTGTGTGTCTCTGTGTGAGTCTGTGTGTGTGTGTGTGTGTGTGTGTGTGTGTTTACGTGAGTCTGTGTGTGTGTGTGTGTGTGTGTGTGTGTGTCTACGTGAGTCTGTGTGTGTGTGTGTCTCTGTGTGAGTCTGTGTGAGTCTGTGTGTGCGTGTGCGTGTGTGTGTGTGTGTGTGTGTGTGTGTGTGTGTGTGTATTTGTGTAGGAGAATACCTGCAGATTCCACCTCTCCCTCCCCTTCCCATAAACAGTCACATCCATTTTTTTCTTGGTGTTAATTAATGAGCAGGGTGTTAATTAAAGCCAAAGTCGTGCTTACTGCCCCTGTCTCCTTCAGACAAACAACTTATATCCACACACAGAACAGACAGACAACTTATATCCACACTCTCAGAATAGACAGACAACTTATATCCACACTCTCAGAATAGACAGATGACTTATATCCACACTCTCAGAATAGACAGATGACTTATATCCACACTCTCAGAATAGACAGATGACTTATATCCACACTCTCAGAATAGACAGATGACTTATATCCACACTCTCAGAATAGACAGATGACTTATATCCACACTCTCAGAATAGACAGATGACTTATATCCACACTCTCAGAATAGACAGATGACTTATATCCACACTCTCAGAATAGACAGATGACTTATATCCACACTCTCAGAATAGACAGATGACTTATATCCACACTCTCAGAATAGACAGATGACTTATATCCACACTCTCAGAATAGACAGATGACTTATATCCACACTCTCAGAATAGACAGATGACTTATATCCACACTCTCAGAATAGACAGATGACTTATATCCACACTCTCAGAATAGACAGATGACTTATATCCACACTCTCAGAATAGACAGATGACTTATATCCACACTCTCAGAATAGACAGATGACTTATATCCACACTCTCAGAATAGACAGATGACTTATATCCACACTCTCAGAATAGACAGATGACTTATATCCACACTCTCAGAATAGACAGATGACTTATATCCACACTCAAAGAACAGATTAACCAACAGGGTGTACAATTAATGAGCCATAGCACCATATACATTCATTATCACAAACACACGTTTATACATTTATAACCATGTTTACTCTCTCCATCACACAAATACACACACACACACACACACACACAAACATTACCCTCATCCTTCTCTCTCATTATCAAAAGCAAAAATCTTTTCTTTCTTTGTCCTGATGGATGTACAGGGGAATGTGACTGAAAACAGCCAGAAAAGAGAGAGAGAGTGAAGCAAACAGCCAGAAAAGAGAGAGACAGGTGAACAGACAGAGAAGGGAGAGAGACAGGTGGACAGACAGAAAAGAGAGAGAGAGACAAGTGAACAGACAGAAAAGAGAGAGAGACAGGTGAACAGACAGAAAAGAGAGAGAGAGACAGGTGAACAGACAGAAAAGAGAGAGAGAGGCAGGTGAACAGACAGAAAAGAGAGAGAGAGACAGGTGAACAGACAGAAAAGAGAGAGAGACAGGTGAACAGATTGCCCTGACAAGGCTTTGTCCTTTCAGCTGTATGTGACTCAGTGTTGACATGATGGCCAGTTTTCAGACAGCACAGACTGCCTGAGGCCTCCAGCTCTCCCTCCCCCATCTTCCTTTCTAACGCCCCCCCCGGCCTTCTTCCCCTAACCTCCGTGACAGTAATTACGTTTAAATTACAGTCTAATGTTTTTTTTTCCTCTGCCACAGAATGCACTCATTCATTCATTCATTCATTCAGTAGTCATGCTATTCTGAGGCCAGAGGAGAGAGTATGGGGAGTGTGTCAGAGAGGAGCAGTGTGTGACTGAGGAGAAAGGGGAGCAGATGAAATGGAGCGACTTCCAACACATCCTGCTCATTTAAAGTGTGTCTTTTTTTTCTCTTGTTGTTGGTGAATCTTCTTGTTTTGTGGTTTTGTGATTTGGTGTGTCAGGAGCATGAGTTAGCTTTATGCAGCGCTGAGGTATGATTACAGGAGCAGGTCTGTCTTCCTCAAACACTACCTTTCCATTATTGTTGTTTACATGTGTACTCACACAGTGACAACAGCTATGAAGCCAAACAAACAAATGCAACAGATAGAAACAGAGAGAGAGCGAGAGAGAGCGAGACAGAAAGATAGAGAGAGAGAGAGTGAAAGAGAGAGAGCGAGAGAGAGAGATAGAGAGAGAGAGATAGAGAGAGAGAGGATGAGAAAGCAGAAAAGTGAGAAAAAGGAGAGAGAGACAGAGTGAGAGAGAGTGAAAGAGAGATAGAGAGTGAAAGAGAGATAGAGAGAGAGAGAGAGAGAGAGAGAGAGCGTGCGAGCGAGACAGAGAGATAGAGAGAGAGAGGATGAGAAAGCAGAAAAGTGAGAAAAAGGAGAGGGAGACAGAGAGAGAGGGAGAAGATTAGAAGATGCGGGATGTTCTTCACTCTGGTGTGCTCTGTGAATTCTTAGAGGTTTTTTGCTGCAGTGATTCAGTAGTGTCTCTGTCCCTGTCGTCCGTGTCCGTGAGCGTGCCCAGTCAACGCCCCCCCCCCCTCCCATCCCTCTGCTGCTCCCCTCCCGCCGCCCCGCCCACCTCTCTGGGATGTGACATTAATGTCAAAACAGTGTTATCTGTGTAAGTGCAGTCACCGCGAGTTCCCGCCAAAACACGCCCAGTACTCCATCTGTGTCCTCTCTCTGTCTTCACTCTTCTCCTTTTCTCCTCTCTTTGTCTTCACTCTTCTACTTTTCTCCTTTCTCTGTCTTCACTCTTCTCCTTTTCTCCTCTCTCTGTCTTCACTCTTCTCCTTTTCTCCTCTCTCTGTCTTCACTCTTCTCCTTTTCTCCTCTCTTTGTCTTCACTCTTCTGCTTTTCTCCTCTCTCTGTCTTCACTCTTCTCCTTTTCTCCTCTCTCTGTCTTCACTCTTCTGCTTTTCTCCCCGTTCGGAGGAGAGGAGCAGCACTGGGAGACCTCCAGTTTATCATGAGTGTGTGTGGTGAGGAAGAGCATGGTGATGATGAAGATATATTGTCGTGTGGATGTGATGTAATAATGTGTGATGAATTTTTGCACGCACGCACACACACACACACACACACACACACACACACACATGCTTTTTCTCACTCAGAGATATGACACATTTGTAATCTTCTGTTGCAGGTGTAAGGAGGGCTACAAAGGACTGCGCTGTGACCAGTTTGTTCCCAAGACCGACTCCATCTTATCTGACCCAAGTTGGTATCCCCTTCTGCTGCCTTTATCTTTGAGAGTGAGAGAAGAAAATATGAGAAAACTATTTGTTTGGTTTTACCCAGGAGAGACACACACACATATTACTCTGGTCAAGGAAAACAGAAAGTTATTGAGTCAGGTACTGCCCTCTGGCCACATCAAGATACAGTACAGATATCTCTTTAAAACTCCCCTCAGCTGGGAACAAAAAGAAAAGAAAGTTTACTTTTTTAATATTTTTAGCCCTCCTTTTCATCCACCTTCAGGTGTGCTCTCTCTCTCTCTCTCTCTCTCTGTGTCTGTCTCCTGAGAAGAAAACTCATTCCTGTCCAGTTGTCGTAAAGTCAGACTGGCTGAAGTGGCTAATTACCTCGGTGTGTTTGTGCTAAACCTGCGGCGGGGAACAGCTCCCTGCTTTCAGCAGAATCTGACTTTGCTTTTAATCAACACGTTTTTTTTTCTATATGCTAATGCTTGGTTTTAAAGGCCAGTGTTTACCTGTCAGCATTCATAATGTGGGTCCTGGGTGTGAATCAGTCACACGCTGGGGTCCAGAGGAACCCCCTCCCAAAGCATGTCACAGGACCCAAACGAATTATCATATTCACAGGACCCAAAATAATTAAGATATTCACAGAGCCCAGGCTAATTAACATATTCATATATTTGCGCACTGTGATGGGTGCTATAAACAGCTTTCTGTCCCCCATATTACGGTTCCATGTAAAAGTACGACTACTTAACTTCCCAACACACCGCACGTGACTCCATCTGTCTGACTACAGGCGGGAAAGGGGAAGTGACGTCAGGCGAAATGGTGAAAACCCCCCTCGTGCCGTGCGTGACTCCATCAGAGCGTTAATGTGGTGAACAGAGGTTCTCTCTAAAACTACGTCACTCTCTGTTCTACGTCTGTTCTACGTCACCGGTCTGTGCCAGCAGCACAGGAGATGGTTCTCTCCTTTATTATTATTTCATATTATATCCCTGTGCAGTACATGCCCAGTCACAATGGGATGTGAATGAGCTGCGTGTGTTGCCGTGACTACAGAAATGTTGGAAACCAAAACTTAATTAGCGTGTAGAGGAAGGAGAAAGATTCAGGCTGATGGAAAGTCCACGTGCTCAGCTCACGGAGGCTAACATAGAGTTCCTCTCCAGCAAAATCAATGCAAGACTGTGATGGTCGTGAGCTAAAATGAGAACTGCGGAGTGCAGAGAGAGAAAGCTGCTCTGAGCCTGGGCAGCAGGATAATAACTACATTAATCAACAATGACTCATCTGTCGTAACAATTAAGCCTGTAAAATATCATCAAACGAGTCAGAACCCAGAAACTTTACTGCCTCTCTGCGTGTATTTGTTTTGGCTCCAGACACTGAACTGTGTTTACTGCAATGATATCAAATATACAGAGAGAGCGCTCTTAGCATGAAATGTGTGAGATTAATTCAGATTAGTTCAGCTTTAGGATGAAATCCCATTGTATGGTAGTCTGTTTGACTTCCTGCCGCGCTAGGCTAATTAGCTTTTCAGCGACTGACAGACAAACTGTCATTAAAGGCTGTGGACAAACGGAGCGCAGAGAGAGAGAGATGGGGCTGGCCGTGGTGGTATTAAACGCTGAAACAGGGGTTTGGGTGTTAGGGTTAGGGGTTTGAAACAGGGGTTAGGGTGTTAGGGTGTTAGGGGTTTGAAACAGGGGTTAGGGTGTTAGGGTGTTAGGGGTTTGAAACAGGGGTTTGGGTGTTAGGGTTAGGGATTTGAAACAGGGGTTTGGGTGTTAGGGTGTTAGGGTTAGGGGTTTGAAACAGGGGTTAGGGTGTTAGGGTGTTAGGGGTTTGGGTGTTAGGGTGTTAGGGTTAGGGGTTTGAAACAGGGGTTTGGGTGTTAGGGTTAGGGGTTTGAAACAGGGGTTTGGGTGTTAGGGTGTTAGGGTTAGGGGTTTGAAACAGGGGTTTGGGTGTTATGGTTAGGGGTTTGAAACAGGGGTTTGGGTGTTAGGGTGTTAGGGTGTTAGGGGTTTGAAACAGGGGTTTGGGTGTTAGGGTTAGGGGTTTGAAACAGGGGTTTGGGTGTTAGGGTGTTAGGGTTAGGGGTTTGAAACAGGGGTGTGGTATTAAACGGGTGTTAGGGTTAGGGGTTTGAAACAGGGGTTTGGGTGTTAGGGTGTTAGGGTTAGGGGTTTGAAACAGGGGTTTGGGTGTTAGGGTTAGGGGTTTGAAACAGGGGTTTGGTATTAAACGGGTGTTAGGGTTAGGGGTTTGAAACAGGGGTGTGGGTGTTAGGGTGTTAGGGTTAGGGGTTTGAAACAGGGGTGTGGTATTAAACGGGGGTTAGGGGTTTGGAACAGGGGTTTGGGTGTTAGGGTGTTAGGGTTAGGGGTTTGAAACAGGGGTGTGGTATTAAACGGGGGTTAGGGGTTTGGAACAGGGGTTTGGGTGTTAGGGTGTTAGGGTTAGGGGTTTGAAACAGGGGTTTGGGTGTTTCTCTGTGAATGAAAGGAAGCAGAGATGGGATGAAGACAGAGCTGGGTAGATCCTGGCTGGATAAGAGACGCTGGGTCACCATTTCTCTCAGCTGGCTTAGTCATACATACCCTCTTCATAAGGACTTCCATAACAAGTAACAAGGATAGATTCAGATCTGATATATTCTGTCAAATACAACTACATATGCACACACACACACACTACACATGCACACACGCACACACATGCACACACACACACACACTACACATGCGCACACACACGCACGCACACGCACACACACACACACCCACACACCCACACACACACACCTACACACTACACATGCACACACCCCACACACTTACACTGTACACACATCCCACACACTGCACATGCACGCCCACACCCACACACTTACACTGTACACACATACACACACATACATTCGCACACCGCACACACAGACACACACCACACTGCAGTCAGTCTCAGAAGAATGGAGATGTCACAGTGTAAAATTTGGAAACTGGGACAGTCGGCGTTAGGAATTGCTGGAACCTCTGAGTGAAAGCTGTAGTTGTTCCAGACAATGCAGGTGTGTAAATAGTCTCAGCTTTAGAAGGGCAGGTTCTTTAAAGAATAGCAACGTTATAGACACACAGATCTGTGAGCTCAGACAGCCTGGATGCCGTGATGTGATCAACAGAAAGTCAGTTCTCTATTTATCCTCCACACGGCTGCATTCTGTCATAAGGACAGCATTCAGGGGCGCCTTGCTGCCTTGCTAATTTAGGATCAATGATAAAGTCATTAGATAAGTCGATGCAGAGTTCAGCTAGCACTGATGAGTGTGGTGAAGAAGCTCTCGCTGATTAAACCAAGCACTTGGTAGTGGACTTCATGAGGACAAGTTCCCCGGTTCCCATCTGTCATTGGTAATAGAGAACCATGAGGACATATACTGGGCTTTGGCTGGGCTTTTATTGGAGTCCATTTAAGATGGTCAATCCCCTGGAACCAAACCCGCACACTTTTATAATCCCCACAAAACAGCACAATCAAAAACATAAAAACATCTCTTTCACTGGCGGGAGTTTCCAAAAGCTATTACAGCCTGAATGAAAGAGAAGTATTTGGGAGAAGAGAGAGAGAGAAAGGTGAGGGAGAGTCTGAGGAGAGTCTTTTAGTGGTGCTGGAGTATGAATCGTGTCTCTGTCAGAGATCTTCAACAGAGAGTGAATTGGAAACCAAACATGTCAGTCAGAGGCTAACTCACTATCAGTTCTGAGAGAGTGACATCATCCACCTCAGTTCCAGCCCTGTCTTCTCACACACACACAGTTTTGTCAATTAGTGCATCAGCAGCGTTCTGCTCAACAGAGTGAGAGACAGACCCCCCTCCCACAATATCACTGGCCCCTCCCACACCAGTACTGCCCCCTAACAGAATATCACTGACCCCTCCCATGTTATTACTGCCCCATCCCACAATATCACTGCCCCCCCCCATATCATTGTTGCTCCTCCTATGATATCACTGATCCCTCCCACATCAATACTGCCCCCTCCCATAATACGACTGACCCCTCCCACATCATAACTGACCCCACCCATTTTTCACTGGCCCCTCCCACACCATCATTGCCCACAGCATTACTAGCATCTCCTGTACAATTATTGGCCTCTCCCCGAATATCGCTCGCTCCTCCTACACCATCATTGCCTCCTCCACATCCTTACTAGCTCCTCCTACATCATCAGTGGCTCCTCCTACATCATTGCTGACCCCTCCTACACCATCACAGTGAGATAGAGTGGTGACTAGAGTAACGGACGGGGGTGAAATCCTTTGCTGTTCTTTTCTTTCTCTTCCTTAGCTCTGTTTTTTAGTTCTGTTTTAGTTGATGGAGATGAACGAGTTAATCCAGATGAAAGTCTCTGATTAGCGGCACTGTAAGACAAACAGATACAGTGAGCTGTGCCATCGTGCTCATAGAGGAAACACATTATGTCAGATTACACACTCTCATTCTCCTTGGCCTGTCTCTTTTCAACCTTGTTTTTAATTCCAGCCCACTGAGGCCACTGTCTGTTTTCTTCATGTCCTGTTTGTCTGACACCCTCTGCATCTTTATTCACTT
>NC_044499.1:52817922-52820422 GCF_902362185.1 Chanos chanos | reverse complement strand
GAGAGGAAGGCAGGGTTGTTTGTGTCGGTATAATAGCCGTGCGCGGTAATGCTCCTCCACCTGCACACTCATACCTCACTCTGACAGAAATAGCATCTCCCGCCTCCCAACCAGTAAACTACACATCCATCTGAGTGGCAGCCTCCACAAGCCCTGGATAATGGCATGAATGGTCTATCAGACTCACAACCGCTATATCCATCAGCCCATGTATCTACGGCACTAAACAGCTTCTTCTCATTCATAGATGACTCTGTTAATCTCCATATGTGTTCTTGGCCTGGAAGAGGAAGAGAGAGAAACACGCCCTTCAGGAGTCTCTCGTAGGCATAGTCAAAAAAATGACATTTTAATGTCATGAATCATAAATTTAATTGGGTCATTTATTTAATCTATTCAAATGTAGTGAAATAAGGTTTAAATAATGAGAGAGGGAGAGAACTAGACTCAGACATACGGCTGCTGAGGAAGAGGAGCTGTCACTGCGTTAACTTTCATCTGAATCTATTCATCTACACACACAAACCCCCTTCTCAGAAAGTTCTAGCAATTATATGGGAGAGAGCAGAGCTGCTGCTTTCCCTCAAGAGTTCTCAAACCCAGTTGTGGGTATGAGAGGGTGGCCAGATATGATCCAATTTTCCCGCTGAAGCGGAGAACAGCGTTAACAGGTCCCTGAGGATTGGGCCGTCTTTGGGAGGACATGCTTTATCAGCTGCAAGTCCCCAAACTGGTTTTAAGTCAAACTCAATCGCGTTAATGATGCTGGAGTGAGCAGGTTTCCACGGGACAGAATAAAGGCGTTATCTGTGTGACTGGAGGCCGTGGAGACGTCAGGACAGCCGTATGGGGTTTATGTCAGAGTTGGCTTTAAGTCCTGGAACGTGTTAAGATAATGGTTTTAATTTTAGCAGGAGAAATAAAGAGGAGATTGAATGAAATTCTTTAGGAATTCATTAATATAATCTTGTCTGGGATTAATTGCTGACTCTGGCCAGAGTGGTGGAGGGAGCAGCAGACAGTGAAAGTAATCACTAAGTGCCTGTGTTAATCTGCACTTTTAATGTAAAGAATAATTCAAATGAAACTCAACGGAGGAGAGGCCCATGTATCACCAGTTCATAATCCACCATTTGCATCTGTGTGTGTGTGTGTGTGTGTTTTATGGCTATAGGAACGGAGCATACATCTGTTAGTTATGAGGGAGATGGTAGAGAGAGAGAGAGAGAGAGAGAGAGAGAGAGAGCGACAGGGAGAGAGAGATAGACAGAGAGAGAGAGAGACAGGAAGAGAGAGAGAGACAGGGAGAGACAGAGAGAGACAGGGAGAGAGAGAGAGACAGGGAGAGAGAGAGAGAGAGAGAGACAGGGAGAGAGAGACAGGGAGAGACGCCGAGAGAGAGAGAGAGACAGGGAGAGACGCCGAGAGAGAGAGAGAGACAGGGAGAGAGAAATAGACAGAGAGAGAGACAGGGAGAGAGAGAGAGACAGGGAGAGACAGAGAGACAGGGAGAGAGAGAGAGAGACAGGGAGAGAGAGAGAGAGAGAGAGACAGGGAGAGAGAGAGAGAGAGAAACAGGGAGAGAGAGAGAGAGACTGCGTACATGCATCTTACTCTCAGAATTACCTCTGTCCTTTCCCTGCAGTGTTGTAAAGTTCATGGCCCCTCCCCACCACAAGGGGGCAGGGCTGCCACCAGAGCGTCAGCTGCTGCACTGTCCAATCACATGACCATGGGGAAACATCGCAGGTACTCACTCAACTCACACTGCAGAAATGAACTTAGAGCAAATGTAATCAGTGCATTGTAATGTATGCCATGTCTGTGTGAAGAGTCAGTACAGTGATATTGAGAGAATGAGCATGACTGCAACCGGTGATACATACGTTTATGTACCTTTCACATGAATGGGGACATTATCATAAAATGACAGTCTGGAATGTTCTTCTGTTCCTACTGATGGTCCCTGATCTGTATGCTAATGGACAGTGTTTGTTTAATATCCCTCTGTGTTGCCAGTGACAGTCTGATGATAACTGTTGTGTGACTGTTCAGTATTAGACATCATCTCTGTCCATTTGACTCACAGTAGGAGCTGCTCCTTGTCCTCAAGCCCCGCCCAAAAACACAAGGTCACCAATCATCGATCTGCTTCTCGATGGACTCCGCCCACTTCAAGAGGGAGGCCTAATCTCCTTGGAGGATCACGAGACAGTGTTCACGCCTACAAACACCTCCAGGAGGCGGAGCCAAGAGAGGCAACGTCAGAATCTCTGAGAGGGTGAGAAGTCTTAACATCCTGCCGGAAAACCCATCAAAACAAGTGATAAAATATAAAAATGATGTATGATTTTTAAGATATGTCATAAGAATACATGTCTGTTGACTGCTACGAAATACAGATTGTTCTCTGCTCGTGTTTCTCTATCTTCTCTGTGTTTCTCTCTGTTCCTGTCTCTATCTTCTCTGTGTTTCTATATCTTCTCTGTGTTTCTCTATC